>NC_090746.1:33054916-33112416 GCF_036898095.1 Palaemon carinicauda | reverse complement strand
CCGATAGGAATACATTAAAAAGCCCACGTTAGAGAAATATAATATAGAAAATTTCGATATATAGGTCTTCTTCTCAGTATAGACAATGTTGAAAGAAAAGAATAATTACATAAGTAATCAAGTAATATAAAATTATAATCAAAACATAGATACACTTCCAATTAGGGATGTACAATCAATCCCTGCCTTGTCTTTGGCATTTACTTGCCAGAAGCATTATAAATCCAAACTGATAGTAGAAGCATATACAGGTCAAGTGATAGTTTACAAAAATTACTTGTAGGTAACTTTGGGTGTACCACGAATGAATATCCATCAAGACCGAGGCCCTTATAAACAGGTGGAAGAAAACGAATAATTCTAACGAAATATATAATGACTGCTGATAATTCAGCTATTTTTATAAAGGGAAATAACACCTGTTTATCAGTACCAGAACAAAGATCACAACAGGAAAACTAAAACTTTCAATGGCGAACAAAACTTACTTCCAATAGTCTATATACCTTTCTAGAGAGAGAGAGAGAGAGAGAGAGAGAGAGAGAGAGAGAGAGAGAGAGAGAGACTTCATCTTTACTCACGGTTACAAAGAAGTCCTCAGCCAATGGATTAAAATATGTTACCATTGCATACTGCATAAGATGCAAATTCCGTCTTCCAGCACCTACGAAACTTCAAAATACATGACATAAATCGTTTCAAGATGAGGATACACCCTTTCCACTGAGGTGTGCACTCCCAGACAACGGCCTACATAACCTTCCTGGATATCAAGCGAAACCGCGAAGCCTTGTTGTTGTTGTTGTTGTTGTTGTTTTTTTTTTTTTTTTTTTTTTTTGGGGGGGGGGAGATTCAAACTGGCACTCGGATTAGTGGGATGATTATTTCAATATACTGCAGTGACACCTACAATTGACAAGGTAATTACTTCGGCACCATTATTTACTCTATAATAAAGCAATCTCATTCCCAACTTTAATTCTATTACACCACAGCAAATGGGCACATTTGAGAAAAAAAATATAGGAGGCAGTGTATAAAAAAAAAAAATTAGAGCACGAAATTCCTGTTATTGATAGTTAAAGAAATTGAAATAAACGAATAAATTCATTGGTATTTTCCCTTCATTTCTAAAACTGGGTTGTTGAGGTTAGTAGACACGAGAAGACAAACTAAATTCTATATAGGAAGAGGAATACCAGGGATATTCAGCGATGTATAAGAGATTCTGACATATAGCCGTAGTCAAAAGAATGCCCAGGAATGAACCTTATAGATTTCATGCGTGCAATAGTGAATCAATTGACTGCAAATCACATACAGGTATCTTTAATATCACCGAATGCCATTCTTTCATCTGGAGGACTTTGTGGAATGATAAACGCTCTTATTGTTCAACTTCCGCATCAAATTCCTAAACAAACATGTCAACTCCAGGGATTACTAGGCCCAATGGCCTTTGCATCAAATAAAATACTCAATTGGACGGTGCCAAATAAGGAGTTAGTTATTAAAATCCCATACTTCTTCCTTATTCTGTACACAAGGTCACGAGTTGATAAAAAAAAAAAAAAAAGGAAAATTTCGGTCCATAGAATTCTGTTTACCATAGACAAAAAATAGGAACATCACTTATTTAGGATTAACTAAGCAATTAACAACCAGCTCCCATTCCGACCGAGCTCGCAAAAAGGCTATTTGGTGTTAAAAAAAAAAAAAAATAGCATACAGAAACGGCTGTCAGACCCAAAACAAATTATATTTTCAATTAAAATTTAAGTTATATGAGATCAAGTAAAACTGTTTAGCTTATTTTGTCCGCATAAGGACAGTCTATAATTGTTGAAACATTTTACCTTTTCCAACATCTCGTCTAACGTACAAACTACCATCTTGAACCTTCCCTAAGTTAATGAGAAAGCTTTTGAAACATCTATTGGCACTAACTTCTAGTGTTCGCAATTTATGATTCCAAGTTAAGAAGGAAGACAATACAAACTTTCTGTTATTTATGAAATTATTAAACTTTATAATACCCATTAAATGATGAAATAAGAAAAAATGTGACAATCTTTTATTTCGATCAAGTTAATTTTGGATCATATGTAATATAAATGTGTAAAGTAAAACGAGAGAGAGAGAGAGAGAGAGAGAGAGAGAGAGAGAGAGAGAGAGAGAGAGAGAGAATACACATTACTCAATGTTTAAGGAAGGGAATGACAAGCGCAATTGGTATGAGCAACCTTCAATGGGTTAAAGATGAAAAAGGAAACGATGAAAAACGAATGAAAAGCTTACAATTTATGTGCAGGGTGTCCTAAGCAATGAAATCTTTGAAATCTTTCAAGACGAATTCCACACACACACATACACACAAAACCATCCTTATTAATAAATCAAAACGCCTTTCGCAGTCATTAATCTTCAGGAGTTACACCGGAGCAGAATTCCGAAGGTACTGCTAAGAGAAAAATAAATGGCTTTGAGATACTATCAATAATTCATCATTAATACGACGAATCCCAAAGATGAAAAGGTTAAAATCAATAACATGCATTTACTCATTTAATCATTTAGGGATATTATGATGAAATTCGATCTATATCAGAACAAATAATCAGCAAACACAATTAACTAAATTCTTACCTACCCAATAAAAACAAAAAGGATCTCAAGATGTAGAGGATATTAAGATATAGAGAGCATTAACGTCAACCTACATGACCAAATGATTTTGTCCTTAATTAAAAATATGATCTCCTTTTGACAAAAAAAAAGGAGTATTTGTATGATTCTTAACAACTACATAATGATTATTCAGTACGCCTACACATACAAATTTGGCATGCATACAGACAAAAAGTAACAGATAACGATCAAAATTTAGTTTCACAAACACAAGAATAACAAAATCAAAATTAAACACGGAAAAGCAAACTATTTATGATGCTCATATCTTATGATAGGGATTCAATAAAACAGGATCGTGGATATCACTTGGACCTCGGTTATAAAACCGATCCTCTGCACAAACTCTCCAGTGATGATGTATTTCTGTTGACGTTGTAATATTTAGGTACTAATGATGCACGTGGCAGGTAACCATAATAGATTGCACACAAGAGCTATTAGCTGGTTAGAAACAGAAATTA
This sequence comes from Palaemon carinicauda, assembly GCF_036898095.1. Classification (NCBI taxonomy): domain Eukaryota; kingdom Metazoa; phylum Arthropoda; class Malacostraca; order Decapoda; family Palaemonidae; genus Palaemon; species Palaemon carinicauda. The sequence continues at coordinate 33,109,264 of NC_090746.1, read as the reverse complement.
AGATACAGTAGCAATGTTTGTAGAATCAACTTTGTTGTATTAAATAATCAAAACACGTGCCTGCATTTACCTAATATTCAAGGAATTTAAAAAATACGCGGAGAAATGAATAAATCTCAATAAATATTTAAATAAAGCATTGTATTAATAACAGAATCCGACAAAAATTCATTCATAGTCAGTTGACATTATTCAAAGAGCTACCATTGATAGAAAAAAAAAACTTTTACGAGATATATGCTTTAATAACAGGGCTATCAGCTTTAGCAAACTACCACCTCATTAATCAACTCAAGTCTACGATAAAGGCGAACATTAAGAAAGGTCGCAGTTTCTATTAAGCCTCTGGGGAAGATAAGGTTTACAAGATAATATTTCAACTATCGGTTGTTTGTGGTAGCACATTCAACAGTCAGAAAATAGCTACATTTAACTTAATACAGCAGTACTTTGTCTATGTGTGCCATTATACGTACTCCAAAATGGGAAATAGTTTGGCAGTAAACAGTACATGTGCCGACAAACAAACCTCGAGCTTTTTATGGATGGACAGATTCGGAAAAAACAAACAAATTTTAATGTATCTAAACACTTAACAAAAGAAATTAAGCAGTCATACCTCAATGTATAAGAGTTTATATATCTAATAAAAACAATTTCCAAATAAATAGATCTATAAATTAGCAACAAAGATGTACATACAATTAAGACAAGCACAAGATTACAGTCTGACAGTCCACCCAAGCTACTTCCTCCTTTTCATATCTATGGTACTAAAACCATTTTCCGTCACAGTTCCCAAACCTCGTCACAGAGACCATATTCATTATAACCATGTTTGGAAAATCAAAACTGTCTCCCGGGAATATGCTGAGAGTGGCTTCCTTGACACCTAAGCCTCCAGCGTAACTTTTTGTCACTACCGGCTGGAATAAGAAAACTGGAATATAGTGATGGCGGTGGCCCTTCGGTCTACATCACTTCCTATTCATTTGTTTTAACGACAATTGGGCGAGTAAATTTTTGATAAAGAGTTGGTTTTAATTGCTATTAAATTAAATACCATATGTCGACATTGAAATTTATTTTATTTATGCTCATTCATAATAAATGATGGAAGGAAGACTAAATAATTGACAAAAAAACCTGAATGATCTAGATTGTTTTAAAAAAATATCCCAAGGTATCATAAAAAAGATCGCACTTCAAGGCAACAGTTTCTGTACAAGTCCTGTAAAAAAAAAAAAAGATTAGAAGTTTAGTCGACTTTTATATCACTCAATAGAATGAAAGTCATGTACCTGAACAATGTTAGAGCTGGATAATCTTCCCCTTAAACAATAAAACTTGAACAATTCAAATTAATTCTTCACGATACTTTACAGTCAACTTTTCAAGGCTTCACACTTATCTGGATATACAAAATACGACAACTGCTGTTCTTAGCACACAGGTTATGGATTGCGGCGAAGGAAAACAAATTGTGCAAAGTGTCTCAGAGAATGTGTACGTCTTAAACTTTTTAATAAATTCTATACCTGAAAACATATGGAAACAAAACTAAGATATCCAAGTAAATGAAGGTGACATACTGCAATCTAATCTATTAATGTATGAGTCATAACTTTAGATATCAGTATCTAGAAGTTTTATTTTTTCATGAAAATTATGAACGGATCATGGCTGGTCTAGAAGTGTTTATTTATTTTATCTACGGTGGGCTTTAAACCAAGAATTCTTGAATATTACTTATAAAATAATAAAAAAAGCTTACAGATGCTAAGGAACAAATTTTTAACAAAACAATCAAATGTGATTCAAGCAACGAAACAAAACAAGTACTTCCCTTTTTTACAGTAAAATCGTCTGTATGATAAAACAATAATCTTATGTGCTCATTTTATTCTAATAAATACAACGTACAATAAACATAAAAATAGTGCGAATAAACAAAATCATACATTTTCACTAAAAACTTCCCATATCTTGACCTAGTAAAGCTGACCATAAAAGATTAATAATAAAAAGGATTAAACATCCAAATATTACTTTTCCTGTCAACACTAATAACGATTTAAATATGGCATTTAGCTTTGGCTCATTATCATCCTAGTATTTCAACGTGCAATCTATGAACACAAGGTATAAATTGATGGTGTTGATATGAAAGTTTCAATAAATAAAGTTTCAATAAAATACCTAGACTTGATTACTTTATGTTTGAACAGTTCAACCTATGCAATACTACTTACGTGAAAATTATAAATATTCCATTAATGCAATAACTAGAAAATCACTCTGAGAGTGCAGACCTCCACAACGGCTGCTTATTCTATGGAACCAGCTTGCCTTTTCCAGAATCAATTAAGACCGCAGGAGTATTTAACGTCTGTGCCAACCATGTGCGAACTTGGGGTTAAGGTTAGGGTAAGTTCGGTCGACCTTTTGCTTGACCTTGACCTTTGACCTAGGGCTTTTAAAATTGAATCGCTTACACGCCTCAACATAACAATTAATCCCTGAAAGTTTCGCTACTCTATGAGTAACAGTGTGGCTAGGAAGTTGTTCAAAAACAAACAAACAAACATACAAACGGAAAAACATGAGCGAAAACATAACCTCCTCCCAACTTCGTGGCGGAGGTAAAAATACAATACCCAGCGTCCTATTGTCCTAACATACCTATAGTTCGCAAAACGTATTGATTCATTCGGAATACTTTTGGTAGAAATCAACCATAAACCAGCATAAACAGAAAACGTCATACAGTCTTTCCCAGATGTGAAAATCCAAGAGCAATACAAAAGAAGTCTAATCCTTCCCCTTTAAGATATAAAACCACTAAAAATGAAATAGAATCAGTCGTAAATCCCCACTAATATATAAGATCACACTGTTTGTAGGAAGGATGAGGGAACAAAAACAAGTTGAATTTATTTCTAACGTAGAGAACTCCTCATATGGAACACCCCAACACCTTTAATCCAGTTCTTCAGATCACCATCAGGTCATCAAGTTGAGCAGGAAGCTGCTGTGGGAGATATGATCCCCCTTCCTACAACAGGGGGTAAAGGGGGGAGGTCTAATACCTCCTAGCTTGGACTGCAAAAAGAATGCGAGTGGGAGGGGGAGGGCAGTGCCAACTTAGAGCTGTGAGTTGGTTGCCTGCTGGCTGTCATTTCACTCAAGACAGAAGCCTTCCACCGTGCAAGTTACGCAATTGGATAACCTTGGACGTGTCTCCGGTATTTGAAATTTCTTCGTCAGGAGGGAGAAAAAGTGATGCAGAAATCAAGGGAGAACAGGAAGATTTAACTAAAAATAAGACAAAAGTGTAAAGGAGCGAACAGCTGATATTCTTTACCGAGATTATACTGATATCAATGATAACAATGGTGATAAAGGCAATAACCCTAATACACCAATGATGACAATGGAACCATCGAATTACTGACATACAAGGAGAATGATAAAAAACTGAAATGACAGGTTTTAGTCAATATTTTTAGGCTTATTACCATGTAATTTAGTTGAAATCCGTCACTCTGTTAGGCGAATTGATGAAGTTTACCATATCCAAATTTGTACAATCAAAAACTTAATTTTCTCTCAGGACGAAACTGGATATAACTGCAAAATATATAAAATTCATCACTGTATTCTCAAATACGGTTCAGTTTTAAACATTCGATCACTTAATTTGTCGGGGGTAGGAACCACAAGAACCATTCATTTTCTATAAGAGATTCAAGTTTTCATGTTAGATTCACAAGGAACTCAAGATAAACTTAGAAAAGAAATGAGTATCGATTAATTAAAACATGCTAATAAGACTAGCTTTTCCGTGTTTTGACAAAAGTTTGCCCGGTATAAAATCTAAGAAAAAAAAAAGACATTGAGCACATTTTCTTTTAGGTGATGAAAAAAAAAAATCTCTCTTTCAAGAAATCAACAACAAAACATATGAGGAAATCTATCCTGTTTAATAAATTAAAAAAAAAAAAATTATTTAAATTTTTTTTAGCAATTACCCCTTACTAAGTTACCTGACATGCTCCTTAGATCTCAGATCAATCAGACCTGGACTTCTGCTTAATACATATCAAAAAGATATTAAGGGCAACATAAATCATCGCGATGTCAATGTTAATGGTATAAGAATAAAGAAAATATTGATCTCCAATTTATAACTGGACATGAGAGGTAAAATAGAGAATTGATTGGAATACAGATTTTATAAGTTTGAATCCAATTTAAAACAGAGTAATACTTAATAGTTTTAATTGCTTCAAAGCCTCGAAGATATTCACGAATGAAAGCAAGGACGAAACGAAATTCAAGTCTAATTATGATTAATAGAAATTCATAGAACCAATTATCTTTTAATGATTGTTAATCTTTGGAGGATCTCGTTGTGTAGAAGTTACAACACGGAAAACAAAAATGAATATGAATACACGCAACGTAAATCAACATCAAAGTAAGAGCTTTGTCTTAAGATCATTACCGAATAACACTACTTTCTCAAAATAAAAAATAAAGTTACTTACGAATAAATACAGTCAAAATACTCGTTATAAATACACTAAAAAGAAAATACCTCGAAACACTTGAAATACAAAAGTTGGTTGCGCAAAATATAAATTAGTAATTTTCTTTGGAAAATATATGCCGATAATATCCTTCAAGAATAATATCAGACAGGAATATTGCAATATATATATTCACTTGATGGCCTTGCACAGAATTAATTCGCTCCGTGATCACAAACTAGTCCTGATGTCTCATTTCTTGTTTCAAAAATCTTCACACTGAAATACTTCATTATCCATAAAACCAATCAAAGAAACATATCGGCATCAATAGCAACAAATTTCCCAACAGAAATATATCATCATTTACAACAACAGCATCATAACTAGACAGGTGGATTTCAAATGTCCATGCCTATGCAGATACTAATATTAGTAGCAACAATAATGATGATAAGTGTTACTTGATTTCATTTAACGATAGAGTAGCACCAGTAAAAACAAAAACATACTTCAGTCTCTACCTATTTGTGGTAAAGTATTATAACGCAACAGTTTCTTTTTGAGCAATTGCAAGCAAAATATAAGATAAATTTAGAACAAAAGTTCCAGAGATATTATTCAGTTATGCATAAGAGTTTCTTGCATATATATTGTAAGTATATGATACCAGATCATAAGTATCAACTCTCGTTTGGTTTGGTGAATTAATCAAAATAACAAAACTATAAACGTAAAGACTGGTAGAGAGAGAGAGAGAGAGAGAGAGAGAGAGAGAGAGAGAGAGAGAGAGAGAGAGAGAGATATGATGATGATGTTATATCATCAACACACAAATAAAAAAACTAGGCTCAAGGATCTTTTTTTAAATGCAGGTTACAACTAAAAGCTTCCTACATAAAACAGTTTTTACTACCATTTTCTGCCGTAAAATTTTTGTGGGCAACTGCAACTATTTGGAGTTCAGAAATTCATTCATAGTTTTATTTTCTTGAAGTAAACATTGGGCACAGCTAACTAGAAAACAAATGAGAACTTACCATAATGAAACTAAGGAAAATATACCTGCAAAATAGATAGGCACGAACTCAATGCATGGTATTAGCCAAAATTCTAAATTGTAATAGTGATGCCTTCTCCATCAATGGTTCAATACTACACAGTATTCTAGAAGTTTTATTCAGCTGTGGCCAAGTTGTGGAATGATCTTCCTAATCAGAATCGGCGGAACTTTAAAAGTTCAAACTTGGAGCGAATGTTTTTGTATTCAACTGGCTGACATAAATCTTTTTTTATTGTGTACATATGAAAGATCTATTATAATGTTGTTACTGTTCGTTATGTGTTTTATTTTAATTGTTCGTTACTTCTCTTGTAGTTTACTCATGTCCTTATTTCCTTTCTTTACTTTGCTCTTTTTTCTTGTTGGATCCCTTGAGTTCAAAGCACTTTGCTTTTCCAACTTGAATTGGAGCTTATCTAATAATAATAATAATAATAATAATAATAATAATAATAATAATGATGATGATGATGATGATGATAAAAGTTTCATACGGTTGTCATGCAGAACTAAAATACAGCAATTATTTTTATCATCAAAAATTGAAATTAAAATAGTAAATAACTAGATAGAAATTATTAACCATGTTCTAGATGACTACGCTTTTGATGTTAAGATGTAAGTGAAAGAACCTAAACCAGTTCATACTTAGTCACAGATGCACGATTTACACCTTCACTCAAATGATGATGCAAGTCCTCGTATATTCAGAGTAAATTTTTTTTTTCATAAACAACTGGGAACAAAGGCAAAGGGAATATTGGAGAAGCAAGTAAATTTTCCTATGTGGAGGTAAACTAAAAGTAAAATCGTAATTCGCACTCTTAAAGATTGGTTAATCTTATACTTTTATTGAAAACTTATATCTTCTTGACACTTTGAACACCAATCATGCAAGCCTTACACACTGAAAAATTAGGGCTCTTAATATATAATAGCCGAATAAGATCCTTCATAAAGACGCATACAAATCAATTTTGCTTAATAAATTAATATTGCATAGAACACACCTAAGAAAACACGTCCAGTTGGACACAGGCACATTTTGCTCAAAAGATAAGCACCATATCACACCCATACTTCACGGCGAGTACCTAAACAGATAGTGTAAGGAGAGATGGCAGAACTGGTGGTTGGGGCTAAACGCAAAAACTCGTCGCACAGTAGGGGTGTGGATGAGTGCACCTACTCAGGGTGAGGTGCACCAGTGATTCCTGTGTCCCACTGTATGTGCAACCACACACAAACAGGCAGCGAAAAAGTCTAACTACCAAACGGTTGTCAAATGAAGTAATCTTGGGGCAATTGGTATGAAAAAATAAACACAATGCTACTGTGAACAGTTTTGAACTACACCATATTTAGTACAGATATCAGTAACTTGCTTGAAAGCTTAATCATATAACTGTTAAAGACTTTACACTCCTATTTACATACATATAGCTGAGTTGAATTATGGGATGGAGGAAAGGGCTAGTTTACACTTTTCTCAGCATCTTCAAGTCGCCAGTTATATTTTATGATAAATGAAGATAAAGAAGATGCTATTAATCCCAAAGAACCTTCTGTTAATTTGACTTATATGTTTTCAGAGATCGCAGAATAAACCACAAGGTATGTCTATACGCATGCCAGACTACACGCATTTTCCTCAAATAACAGGGCTTCAATCTCCAACCAAACTATCTCTAACTTATCAATCTGATGAATAGCACATAGGCTAACTGCTGAGAACATAATCTTAGAAGTTGATTATTTGAAAATTCCACAATCCTTCAAAGAATAATCGTGAGTTAATATGTGTGTAGAAACAAAATATCAACATTTATCACAGAAGTCCTGATAGAAGAATCGTAAACACTACTTGATAGCAAATATGACGTTTTCAGTCCTTCTGAAATAACCCGAGCATCTCATTGAGGTTATGAAATGCAGCTTGGATTTTTTACACAAATCTATGAGTAAAAAAATATTCAATATTTTTGACAAAGAACTCCAATAACACAACTATTGTACATAAGCAGTACAATAATATGATAAGAGCTTTATTCATTGGTTTACCTATATCTTTGACAAGCTTTTTACAGTCGACTTATACCACTAGGCAAAGATTCGTATGCGCAGTGAAGTGATAATAATAATAATAATAATAATAATAATAATAATAATAATAATAATAATAATAATAATATTATTATTATTAGTATTAGTATTATTATTGTTCGTCAAATTACAACCCTAGTTGGAAAAGCACAATGTTACAAGTCCGAGGGCTCCAACAGGGATAATAACCAACCACGAAAAGGAGATAAGGAAATAGCAAATAAACTATATATAAAAGGTAACGAATAAAACATGAAATATTTTCGGTCACTAAAAGCGTTGAAATAAAATCATATATAAACTATGAAAAGAGACTTATGTCAGTATGTTCGAAAGAGCAGCATTTGCAACAGGTTTGAACCTCTGAAGTTCACCAGATTCAACCATCATATTTGAACAATTATTCCATAATCTGGTAATAGCAGGAGTAAAACTTCTTGAATACTGTGTAGTGATGATTCTTATGATGGAGAAAGCAAGACTATTAGAATTAACTGCAAACCTAGTACTACGTGCAATATGGTACAGTCTGGGAAGATCTAAAAACAAGGGATGGTCAAAATTATGAAAAGTTTTATGCAACATATACATAGAACTAACGGAACGAAGGTGTTAGAAATCAGTATCCAGATCTACTAGAATAAGGAATATAATAGACTTCAAGTTTTTGTCGAACAAATCAAGATGAGAGTCTGCAGCTGAAGACCAGACAGGAAAACAATACTCGAAACAAGGCTAGATTGATCACTTAAAATTTTAATAGACTTTCTATATAAGTCCTTTTTTGCAATTGAAAAAGAAATAGACCAGATGTGCTTTCAAATGGTAAATTTTCAATCAAGAATCACACTGAACTGAAACTCTAAGATATTCTTGTTTTTATCTTTCTATAACAAAGAAAAACAAAATTAGAAAAAAAAATCAACAATCACAAAGCCATGCAGCTCCTCACTTGTCACGGGATTAGAATATATATAATTTTATTTATGATCTAAATTGATTATGACAGTTTTCTCATCAACATTGTAAGCATTATAATTATTTTTATTATCATCATCATCGTCATTATCAACACTACCATCTTCATTTGATCTACTATTAATGGAACCAGTAAGATTCGCGGGGAAATTAGTTTCCTTCTCATAAAACCGTTAATTATCGCCTTTTGGTTGCCGAGTGACGTAGGAAGCGCAAATTGGTCAATTAGTATGATCCTCAATTTAATAAAACTCCAACGATATGTTAATATTGTATTGCCAACTTTAAACGTTAAAAAGAGTTTAAGAATATACACACACGAAAATCGTATATATTTTCAAAATCTCTAGATATAGACATCGATTTTTATTGTTATAAAAGAGGAGGTAACGAGAAATGCAGGTAATTCTAGACGGGAGAAGTCCGATCTCAAAACTGTATTAATCTACCAAAAGTAAGTCTGAACATGAAGTTTTCTAAATTATCCGGTGCTAAATGAGTATTATATAGTTTCCGTTCTAAATACTCTATCGAACTCTGAATGTTACCATGGAATGCTGGAATAAGAGAGAGAGAGAGAGAGAGAGAGAGAGAGAGAGAGAGAGAGAGAGAGAGAGAGAGAGAGAGAGAGAGAGAGAGAGAGAGAGTGTGTGTGTGTGTAGCAGTATGCTAAAACTAATGGGGTTCATATTGGGTAAACTTTGCATTTTGCAAATCTACAAAATCAATATAAACAAATGGGGTTCTTGTTGGGTAAACTTTTCATTTTGCAAATCCACAATATCAGTAATAACTAATGGGATTCATATTGGGTAAACTTTGCATTTTGCAAATCCACAATACCAGTAAAAACTAATGGGGTTCCTAATGGGTAAACTTTGGATTTTGCAAATCCAAATATTTATTTTAATGTTACTGTTCTTAAAATATTTTATTTTCCCTTGTTTCCTTCCTCACTGGGCTATTTTCCCTGTTGGGTTGGACATTAGCAGTTAATAATAATAATAATAATAAAAATAATAATAATAATAATAATAATTAATGGCGTCAAATTGAAGACTGAAACGACAAAGCTGAAAACAATATTGAGGTTTTGATCTCTCGCATCACTAAATTACAACAATGTTTTGGCGGCTGATGAATAAAACGCACAACTTTCAAAGTATCAATTGATAAAAATATCCCAAAATATGTGGCAACCCGAGAGGAGGGATATATTTAACAGTGACGATATCACAAAAATTATGCTGTATAGTTTTATAATTATAAACTTCTAGTCAACTAACCAGACTGCATGTACATCTAAGCCTATGCCGTGCGTTTAGGATATGTAAACACAAGTAAACAGACTGTAAAATAATGCTTTTGCTTCATGTTGCAATGTCAAATGCTTACTTACCGTTCTACCTAATCTTTCTTCTCTCCTGATTGAGGATACACTCAGGTATGCTATTTTATCTTGTTTCTCTTCCTCTTGCTTTCTTAAAGTTTATGTAGTTTAAATGTGGAAGATCCTATTTAATATTGATGCCGTTCTTAAAAATATTTTATTTTTGTTGTATATTACTTCTCTTCTAGTTTATTTATTTCCTTGTTTCCTTTCCTCACTGGGATAGTTTTCCTTGTTGGAGCCCTTGGGCTTATAGCATCCAGCTTTTCCAAATAGAGTTGTAGCTTAGCTAATAATAATAATAATAATAATAATAATAATAATAATAATAATAGTAATAACAATAATAATACTTTCTCTCGGAGTTCCAATAAGGTTTTATCATAGCATCGATTCATGTGTTGAGCACCAGCCATGGCTATGTGTGTGTGCGTCTATATATATATATATATATATATATATATATATATATATATATATATATATATATATATATTATATGTATATGCATTTTTAAAAACTTATTTTTATGATCAATGTAGTATTACTAAATCTATGGAGTACTTCTGTTTGAGATTTTCATTTTTATACCATATCATCGTCGTTTAAAAGTAAAGACAAAAATCATGATTATCAATAGAAAAATGTAGATAAAAGTCTATTGTAAATAAGAAATAAACAAAATTAAAAATATAAAAGCCTTAGATAGTGCGATGACAGTCGGCTGTCTAGCCAGCGGCCCAAAAATAATGTCCACCTTTACCACAGAGCCACCTACCGGATTAGTTCCGCATGTAACTCATTCCTCCTTATTTTTTGCCTTAATTCTAACACATGTTATGCAGTATTCAGAAACCTTATTAACATTTTTGCTGCAAATACCATCAAAAAGCAGCAACTGACGTAAGCATTTGACGCATTTTAATTATCTCTCTCTCTCTCTCTCTCTCTCTCTCTCTCTCTCTCTCTCTCTCTCTCTCTCTCTCTCTCTCTCTCTCTCAACTTATTCGTTATTTGCACGATTAATATGACTACTAGAAATGCTTAGTACCGTATGGCGTGTACCTTGCAACTATTTCTACATGCATGCATGCACACCCTTTACATTTACCAAGAAGCCTAAATAGTCAGTGCTTCTCGTAAATGGATATTAGGCAAACACACACACACACACACACACACACACATATATATATATATATATATATATATATATCATGAGAGAGAGAGAGAGAGAGAGAGAGAGAGAGAGAGAGAGAGAGAGAGAGAGAGAGAGAGAGAGTTAGAAATTCGCAAACATCAATCGTCCCTTTCTAGAAGGAAACAAACCACAAATAACCCATGAACTGCTCTGCTTACGTCTATTGACACAAAAAGTTTCCGCCGTAAAACTGTAAATATGAGTAGAAAGAGCGCTCCGGTGCGCTCAGAGTTGTCCTAACCAACGAGGTGCGGCAGTCGCCACCAGGGGTTGGCCTTGGCCACCGCTGGTTTTTGCGTCGATCTGGATCAAGAAGCCTTCGCTTTGCTCCCTCTATCCGGTCCTCGGACTCACTCAATCCAGACTATTTCTTTTTCCACCTCCTTGCAAGTCTCTCCTTAGCTAGAGGCCCTAACCAGGTTCTTCAAAGCGTCTTTCAATACTAAAGGCAACAAGCCAGTAAAACAACGTGAATTTACAAATATTTATATTCAAGAAATCCCAAGCCTCCATGATTTTTGACAAGTCATAACACCTATAAGATCCGAGAACTGCCCAGGGAGATGTTCCAAGAAATATTTGTTCATTTCCAACGACGGAGACATGAGAGAATGGAGCAGATTTCACAATACATTAATAACTTGACAATAGGAGCACGGTTATCCATACTCCTCAATTCCCCTTCAACCCATACCCGCCTTAACCCCCTCCGGCCTCCACCCGCCTTTCTTGTCCCTACTCTCAACTAACCTACCCCTCTCTGCCTAATGATCCAGGGGGAAGGGGGTAGCGACAATTCTCCCCATCTCCTACCCTCCTACCCCTCACCTGCCCAAGCTCACCTTGAACCTTCCCCTGCACCGTTAGCGGGATAACAACTAACAGCCCCTTGCAACTATCCCCTCCCCATCTCTAGGATAAACCCCATTCTCCAGTCCAGGGATAAAACCACCGGGACTCCTATGCAATCCTACCCCGTCCCAAAGTATATCCCCTCTTTTCTTACATGCAGCCATTCCACTTCGTCTCACCATCCCACCTGAAACTGAAGAACACCTGTCAGTAGCTCTAATCACTGGATTGATATTACAGGAAAGCTGGTGGTTTCCGAGGGCTCTTTGATGATCTGAATTAAAATAAAAAATCGTAAAACTCAAAACTCAGAAGATGGAGATAAGAGCAAGTGATTATTCCACCAATAATCTACTTACAATGAAAATGTATATAACAAAAATGACGTGAACAGACATAAATATTAGAGTTAACGCTTAACACGCCACACGCAAAAACCCAAACAATATTAATATATCTATTGGCATAATTCACAAGGATAGTTTTGAACAGGTGCTGAATTTCAGACAACTGTTACCAACCAAAGCTGGGAAAAAAAAAAAAAAAAACACCCAAGGAGGACAAAGAGTCTTAGAATCTTGTAACCTTTATCAAACCTTGCTGTCCAGTTAACTGGTTGATCGTTTAGATATCATGAATCACTAATATGTCAGCACGGTGGATAGGCATAAAAAAGGTCGAAATATCTTCACATGCCGGTAAAATTCTGGGTAAGGTTTCTAGTGAAATAGTTAATAAGCATTCACAGAAAGGTTATCTATCAAATTCAATATCGTTAATGAAAAAAAAAAATAGATATAGAATAAACTTCTACCTCAACTCCCGATATCAAGAGTATTATTACACTATATAACATTAGTTATAATAAAAAATATACTACCGATAATTTCTATTTATATGATGATTTCAACTGATCTGCATCAACTTCAAGAATATATTATCCTTCCTAATTCACGTCAATTTTCAGGGAACCACCCTTTTCAGTTTTAAATTGATTAACAAAATAGGTTTGCTTAAAGTAATATACAGGTAAGGGAAAAAACAGTGACTAGAACAAATCAAGGGATTACGAGTGTCAAATAAATGAAATATGAGTATGGCGTTTTAAGAGCGTTTTGCAACCGCTTACTTAACTGCCGAAGCATCAAAATAGACAGAATATTGTTCCATAAGTTTTACAGGGACGGGAAGGGCAGATCTATGGTTTGAGGTAGTATGACATGGTGGTGCCAAGTAAGATTAAGGATACTGCTGATGCTGAGTGAAGTGAGTACCAGGCAACGACTCAACTGAATCTTGCACCAAAGACGATGTTAAAAGTTTCTGATGGAGATGATGGTTTTCGAAGATAGTCGAAGGTAATTTACGACTATTGTGTAAATCATAATGATCACAATTATAAGAAAAAGATTTGGTATAGAAGAAAAGGATTACCATAAGATGTTGACATCTCATCAGGGAAAGGTCGTAAAAATAAAAGCAAAGACCTGATCCATCACTGTAGATACAGAAGGCCTAGTAAGTAATAACTAACTATTGGAAACACAAGTACTGAGACTAAAACAAGTTATGCATTACATAATTTTCATCATATTACCTGGATCAAGAAAACATACGCACATGAAGAAATATATATAAAAAAAATCGTTTTTAGCAATTACACTGGGCATTAAAGTAAAAAATCATAAGTTTAGCCATGGGAATTTTTACATTTTCTTAAATAAAAATCAAGGCTGAGAGCTAAAGGGTTTTCGACAGAGATCATCTAGCATTTATGTCTTTTAAACTTCTTAAATTAAATAAGTGGTAGTCACTGTCTATACAAGCTTGCCGACCATGGTTCGATTCCCGGCCGGTCACAAGCTCTTGTCTTTGTGTGATTTCGCCTGGGGCTCTGATCCCGAGGTCGTTAAGAAAATCCAGACATTAATGTATCAAAAATATATAAGGCTTATTTGAATATGAAAAACACGTCTAAATGTGCAAAATTTATCATACATATATATATATATATATATATATATATATATATATATATATATATATATATATATATATATATAAAACTTAATTTTCGTTGCCAAATTAATTTTCTAGATGAACCACAGAACCATTACATTTTATGCCACCAACGTTGATTTAATAAAAGAAAAAAAGTAAATTATAGAAATATAATTTCTAACCTAAAAAATACTTATTAAACCTTATGGCTATGTTTCAGGTAAAATATATTGTTCATGTAATTGGAATCATTTTGGTTTTCGATGTTTTCACTTGTTTTCGGGGACATCTTTCAATCTGACGTAAAGGCAATAAATAGAAAATTGGTTTTAATTATATCTGAGCTGCCAAATTTTGATTACCTGTTGACAAATATGTACGAATAAAATATTTTCCATTTAACGGGTGAAAAACAACTTAAAAATAGGTTTCAAACAATATATATATATATATATATATATATATATATATATATATATATCCAAAGAAGATAAACACTTCAGACAGGCATGAAATCAAACACGATGTCACTACTTAACAAGTCCATTAAGACTTACATACAAACAAAATATACGGTAGATGGATCTCAATTTGATTTTGCCTTCTTTTGCACAAAACATACAATCACAATCTCCACCCATTGCACAAACCGTAGACCTTTCAACATTAATGTCATTCAATTCCCCTTCAACTATCCACTCCCTTTTATTGCTGACCATACAACCAAGCAAACAACGAAGTTGTCCAGAGGCCGGACCACAGTTTCAGGCTCCTTTCAGCAAAGTAGGAGCCGAAGGTTGGATTTTCCTTTCAACTGTGGCAACTGTAAACCGGGGATAACCACAGTCTTTTCTTCAGATCCTTTGACTTACAAGCACGAATCAAACGAGACTTACATAAGAGTTTTGAGTCGTACTCAACGCATCGAAAATAAAAGTAAATTATGGTGGAAATCCCATTCTGTTTGAATTTATCTTTATTTTCAAAAAGAATAAATTAAAGCATGATCATATAACTATTACGTGAATACAATACCCAATGATTGCAAAGTAATAAATTTCCCAGAGAGAGAGAGAGAGAGAGAGAGAGAGAGAGAGAGAGAGAGAGAGAGAGAGAGACTAGTCCGGTAGGTAGCCAATCTGAAATATTGTGTTAAGGTGTGTGCTGATGGCGGTTATCCAAGGTCGCTTTGCAAATGCTTGCATGATGGGGTGGGGAGGGGGGATTGGGAGGCAGTAAGGTAATGATGACTGGTGCAAGCAAAGGCCTTCCATCAGTCACCGTTACGAAGTGGAACAGAAATGTATTCGTAAATTCTTCCCAATGCAAAAATTTAGGTATAAGCTTATAAAAGTTTCCCTGTATAACAAAAGTGAGTTTTTTTTAATTCGACCAGAATGATATAGATGCTGTAAATCTATCAAGTAATAATACAAAGTCAACATCTTTAAAGTCACATCTACATAAGCGCTATTAGCACTGCCACCTGTATCATCGTCTATGTTCTTTATAATCTATTACAAAAAATACAGAAGAATTTCCAAGAGAAATATCAAATTCCTCTGTAAAAATGGGGCTCACGTTCTTACACTGAAACGAAAAGCAAAATACGGTGGAGGTGGCTAGATCAAAGACAATGATGTCCTTGCAGAAAGTGGAAACAAAGAAGTGAAGAGCATAAATTGTTGGCAAAGAACTGGACCAATAAGAAAAAATGAATACAATCTTCACAAACGTGTTTAAACAATCTACAACTAAAACATTTATATAAAGTTTCTCTTAATAAGCGCAGGTTATCTTTCCAAACTCAAACTTTGCCTTCTTACTCTCTTTATTCTCTCTCAGCTCAACGTGCATCCTCTTTCCATAACCAAAAACCAGTCCAGTCAGCTCTGTGCAAAGCACGGCGACGCATGCAGCGGTTCTCTCCCTTCCCGCAGACCAAGCAAGACACAAAAAGTGTAAATATATTTGAAGTTTAACGGGAGACGACTGCATCCCGACGCCCACAACGCCCATTAAGACAACAAAAGATGCCAACGCCTACATTAACCCCGCCCTAAAAGACAGCATAAATGGCACCTAAACCATACCGCTAGTGGGCTTGAAAAGGCCAAGGTAGACATTAGAGAAGGATATAACACACAACGACACGACGAAGAATTCTAGAAAATATGCATAGTGCACTGCACTTTAAGCTTTGTAAAATGGCTGATATGTCAGTTATCAGGGCAACACCATAAGAATAAAGAAGTGTCTAGTTATTCAAAACGAAGTGATGTGGGGGGCATAGTACACACTAAAACACACCTAAAAAATGAAAGAACTCTATCTATCTAATAAAAAATGTACACGATATATATATATATATATATATATATATATATATATATATATATATATATATATATATAGCCAGCCACTTGATCTATATAATATAAGGGAGATGAAACCGTAGAATAATTTAGTGACATCCCTTTTTACCTTTGGTTTTTTCTTTTTCTTTACCCGATCAAATTCGCTCCTTGGGGTAAAGTTATTCTCCCGGTTAGCTTTCCTTAATAATGGACATATAAATATAAATATATATATATATATATATATATATATATATATATATATATATGTATATATATATATATACAGTATATATATATATATTATACATATATATATATGTATATATATATATATATATATATATATATATATATATATATATATATATATATATATATATCCTTATTTCTTTTTCCGGTCACGCTGAGCTATCTCATCCCTCGAGTCCGGGGGAGGCAGGGTGCGCTTGTGTGCTTATCTACCTAAAATATTTAGCAGTCATTTTTTAATGGTAGCGTACACTAGTATTATACAAAAGGGGAAGCTTGAGCAAACTTTTCGATCCAAACTGGCACAACCCAAGCAACAAGAACACATGGTTGCCAAGGATAAGGTCAGAATCCCGACACGAATTAAAAAGAAGCGTTATCAGCTAAAGAGATTGATTCCGCCTTATGGGTGAAAATAAAAATGCATACTATCTATAAAGGGTGTTAGTGCTCATGATACAATATAACTTTCGTTCGATTCTATCATAAACAGAAAGAAACGGAGCCAACGAATACAAAATGGGAGGACGAAAATAGCCAATAAACAAGTGCAATGATGATAAGAATTTACAGCAACGAAACAAAGCTTACTTATATTTCGAACACCCAAATAGTTGAGAGAGAGAGAGAGAGAGAGAGAGAGAGAGAGAGAGAGAGAGAGAGAGAGAGAGAGAGAGAGAGAGAGAGAGAGCCTGTAAGCTCTGGAATAAAAAGCAATAAGCTAAATATGGTCTAAAGACGTGAATGCTTAAGTTAAAAACTATATGGGATTCAGTACAAACAGCACAGCACACAAGAAAAAAAGGTGTAGACGTTTAAAAAAAAAGCCTGTTATCTAATGTAAAGGAAGAGTGCCACCGAATTTCACGAGTAAATATAAAAATCAATAAATAAGAATTATCAGCAAACTAACGTTAAAACAATATGTTCATTGCATTGTTCGACAGACTAGCGAACAGATAAGTAAGATTGTATGTAATGGATTAATATTCAAGGCTTAATGGCAAGATAAATGGAATTCCATTATTTTCCTAAAGTCGGAAACAAAAGAATATCTTTCATGGCAATGGCGCCAGCTTTAAATCATCATGCAGAGCTGTAGACCAATTTTCCATAATGGTCAAATAAAGATCTAAATAAAATCCACCCCTTTAAGTGGAACAGCTGCTTCATTTCAACATGTTTTTCTTTGGCAATTCTTCGTTGAAGAAAGGACCAAATCCTGTTTAAAAAGGAATTATCTTATGAGGGAAAGAAAAGAACTGATGTCGGTATAACAGAAGACCTAAAGCCACGTCAGCCACGTGCATGTGCAAATTCAACCAGTGTGCCTCGAAAAGCAGAGCCCCTGAGAAAACTTGCATAGGCGGTGGGGGGTTCATCCAGCAACCCCCTTCATCCACCGATGCTGTGACTTCATCATCCTTACCCACTCCCAACCCCCGTCTCCCTTCCTAACGGCCTCCTCTAAACCCCACCCTTTCAGACATCATCCCATGAACCCTAAACACAAATTTAACCTTGGATAGTATTAAAACCAGTTGAGTAAGTAAAAGAAGGTGGGGGAAGGGGGAGGAATGGAGAGGAGGGTAAATCTGGGGGGTTGATAGGATACCCTGAAGGAATGAGAGCCCATACCAAGATGCAATCCCTAACAACAACCAGCAGGTTACTATGGCGAACTCTTCCATAGTTGAAAAGAGAAGTGAGAGAAATACGAAGGGGAAAGGGAGGCAAGAAGGCAAAATAAGGGTAATTATGATCTCTTGTCCCAATCGAATGAACGTCCTTCTGTTTAATGCAAATAAGTTTGTTTGTGTTTAATATAACGCCATCAAGGTGCTAAACCCGATGACCCTGTGCAAAGAATTCCCAATGCAGTCTGGTTTTCCATTTAACTAGGGAGAAAGACAACGTGATAAAAGGATGGAATGACAAAAGTAAACTATTACTTACATACATTCTAAGAAAACTTAATTTACAGAAATGCAAAGAAGAATATTATTATAAACAAAGCCTATTTCACTCTGCTGAGATCACCTGGTCTTGCCACTAGGGACCTAACGGGTCTAACAGGACAAACGAATAGTAAAAGGCTCAAGGTTACCCGGGTTGGATGATGCTGCCATATACACAAACCTCATATAATTATTAACTTAAGTTGATGTGACCAGCATTAAAATAAAAAATATGGTAAATACCACTTCGTCGGCTACTTATGAACTTCTTGATATATTAGTAAAAGTAGCAGTAGTATTAATAGCAGCAGTAATTTTGTCAATACAAATACAGTACTAATTGTATTAAACAAACTATATTTTAAGCAGAAGTGAAATAGTGAAAAAAAGATCGTGTAAACACAACTCATTTGCTAAAACAGACGATCAAGGGCAGGAAAGGAATGTGTTATCAGGATAACCTTGCCCCTGTCTAAAATTCCCTTGACCTTTAACTAAGAGAAGGGACGAACAATACGTTACAACAAAGAGTACTGCTTAGGTTACGATAGAAAAAAAGAAACAAATGCTATTCTTTCTTGCCCTCAAGATAATGCCTCTACAATAGTTCTCCTAATTTTAATCTTTTGATTAATAGACCAAGAAAATCAACACGTTCTGTATATTTGTACAATATTCATGTTAAAAGTACTTGATTAAGATCTGTTTTTCACGTTGCTCCATATGAGCACGAATATTTCGTGTATTCCAGCTTGAACTTTAATCCAAAAATAAAATACAGCTGCCACACGAAATGTCCCGTAAATCTTGTGCAAAAAGAAAAAGACCCGTTATTTCTGAAACTCAGACGGATATAAGACACGTCTGCTTGAAGATGGGAGGGGATCTTATATGCATTATATAAAATGTGAAATTCCAAATTAATTTTATACACACATACTATGCAGTATATATATATATATATATATATATATATATATATATATATATATGTATGTATGTATATATATATATATATATATATATATATATATATATATATATCAACACAAATGCAGCCGTTTCTAGTCTACAGCAGGACAAAGGCCTGACATGTCAGTTCAAGTCCAATGTTGAGCCAGTTTTCATCACTACGCTAGCCAATAAGGATTGGCGATGGTGGCAGATTTTTGATAGATCGCGCACAGAAAACCAACATAGTATGGGTGGCCCTGCCTATAGACCTTGGCTAGTACAGCTTTGATAGGTAAACCCTAAGGTATCCCCTCTGAGAGGGATATATATATATATATATATATATATATATATATATATATATATATATATAATAGAAAATATAACAAACATGAATGAGTAATGAAAGAAGAAGTAGCAAGCACTTCAACTACCACAGGGAACACAACCCACCCAGTCCATCTCGCTACTAAATTGCTAATTCAGCGACCACATAAATTGTGTTTTACAGCCTTCATTTTATAACCCAGGTTTATTCCAGCTTTATGCCTGCCTGCACATTACGGACTTGATTTTAAGAGGGATGATCGATTTCTATTACTTTTTACGATCAGCGAACATCTTACTCAGGTAAAATGAATTATTTATAAGAAAACTCGACAAGAATTGGTTAGTTCATAGCGTAAAGCGATTTAATAATGTAGGGTAAATAAAAATAATATGGACTTATTCTAATTTTATTACCTAAATCATAATGGATTAGCAATAAACAGTTTTACTCTATTCAACACTAAAAGTAGTTGTCCAATAAACAGATGTCTTTTGAATGAAGGAGAGAGAGAGAGAGAGAGAGAGAGAGAGAGAGAGTGAGAGAGAGAGAGAGAGAGAGAGAGAGAGAGAGAGAGAGAGAGAGAGAGAGAGAGATCAAACTTCAAAAAGAGAAATATTAAAATAGTGTTCATCAATAAAACTATACTGCATTTGAGTTTTACGCAAAACTATTTACCAAAAAGAAAAAAAAAAATTGCCAGGGACCATCACTAATTGGCTCCCTTTTGTTATGACAGAGATCAAAAGAAAAGTTGTAAATAATTTGGCATACTTTCATTGACACAACCAAAATAAGCCTTTATAATTATTGTTTACTTGAGATAAAAAACAAAAGTAATTCACTTTTTCATATCAAAGGAACTACAGTCTGATGGTACTCAAGTTATAAAGGCAATTGTTGATTTCGAGGAAGAAATTTTACGAAAATAAAAAGGCTTAATTTGCTTTGAAACAATTATTTTTCATTTGATAGTAAATAATAAAAAGGCTAACTGTGTGATATGAAACAAATCTTCACCTAAGATAAGGTAAAATAATAAAACTACGCTGTATTCGGTACGTTTTTCATTAACCTAACACCAGAACCTCATCCATCCCCTTTCCAAATTGTCTTTTCTGTTCACTTTTAACCTATAGTCCATTTCTTTTAGCGATGCATATTTGCACCGACTCGCAGCGGTGCCCTTTTAGCTCGGAAAAGTTTCCAGATCGCTGATTGGTTGGACAAGATAATTCTAACCAATCAGCGATCAGGAAACTTTTCCGAGCTAAAAGGGCACCGCAGTGAGTCGGTGCAAATATGCATCGCTAAAAGAAATGGACTATAGTCATGGATGTCCCTAACTTCTATTAAGAAAAAACTTTCCAGTATCCATAGCTTCCCCAGCCCAGTGATTGGCCTTCATCCTACAACTGCAGCTCTTTGTCATCTGTGGCACGCCTAATTACAACAAACAAGCTAGCTTGCTTGTCCTCTGTTGAAGTAATTGGCTGTTCCATTTATGATGAAAAGAAAAAAGGATTAAACGGTTATAATGAGACAAAATCTAAGAAGACATATATAAACGTATATAACTATGCGATATTCCATGCACATAATTACTCACGTAAAAATAAGATTGTGTACACTTGCATACATAAATACCCACACATATCACAACCATGGTGGCTCCAGCTAACACATAAAGCAAGGGTCACTGCCGATTAATTCTGCTGAAGCGTGGCTGAACACTCCGTGTAGTAAATAACCAACAAAATTTGTTACTTCATATTAATATGCATTGGCTCATCAGTAGTGCGTCGATGCGTCAACCCTCTCTTAATACACAGCGCCATTCCCCCGGTATCGTGCAAGCACTCTTGTGTTACATTACGTATCATTAATGGCCCGACATTTCCGATGAGTTTTCCCCTTACTATATATTAAACAATCTTTCCACAAACTTATTGGAGTCTTTTAGTTTCGTGGTAGAATCACCTCAAGATACTCTGTCAATCCTTTCGAAAACCCGCCCTTATGGTGTGTGTATACATGAAGGGTGCGTAGCCTATACACATGACTACATGTACGTGCACTATATAATCACATTCTATCAACCCTATAAAAATAGTCTGTCTTGGCTATATTCACACGTATCATCTCCGCGAGACAGTGTCGGAAACCAGTTCCTTTCGCAAACTCGTGGAATTAAGATGCGCTGAAACGAAGAGTCGTTTCACTAAGTTGTCGGGTCAGGGCCAAGGTTGGAGGTTCCCAGATAAGGAAACAGGATTTTCATGCGAGGTGTCTCGAGGGAAGAAAAGCCCTTCCATCTTGAGCAAAGACAATTCTGGCTTATACTATTCATCTTAGTTTTCATTTTCTATTTTTCACTATTATCGCAGAGATTTAAGGACGATATGTTGTTTTAGGTTTTATTGGTAAAGCAAATGACGAAAATTAAAATTATGAATCTTTGTTAGTTATATCTGATGCTAAGTGTATTGTTTTTAAAATATATTTGCGGAAAAACACGTTTGTATATAAAATTCATCCTCTATACACATGCAATATTTGCTAAAATGTTAAAATACCGATACTTTGTGTTAGTTAATCTCCGTTCACTGGAATCGGTTTTAGGAATCTTGTTATTCATATAAACTAAGAATACCTTGACCAAATTTGTTTCAAATGTACCACAAACTACCAGAGCAATATACATATTAAGAGAGTTGGCCTTTTAAATTCAAATCCCACTCATTCTTGAAATATTTACTCCCAATGAAGAATTTAGTAGCATAATATTATCTGTTCCATGGCCGTCAAATACCAGATTTATACGAAGTTACTATAATCAGAAAAGACTTGAGTTTTGTAATACTGGGTGTCAATGTCTACATATGTCAATAAATCAAGCTAAGAGCATCACCAAACAGTGCATGAAATTGGCAAAGCTCCTCCGTTAGATAGATATATATATATATATATATATATATATATATATATATATATATATATATATATATATATATATATATCTTTTTAGCAAATTACTGTGAAAAAACTATCAACATCTATTAAATAACATATGGCCTTACTCTGAAAGTCATTAGAAACATAAAAATACTACAATCATCACCATTACCGCAGCCAACAAAACCAAGAAGCCAAATACTGAACTTCCCTAATGCCTTCACAAAACACATCAATTGCGCAAAGATCAATCCCAGAGCTCTTGTAAGTATGTAGATATAAACAATCATACGCACTCACTCTTCATATACACACTAACACACGCACACACACACACACACACACACACACACACACACACATATATATATATATATATATATATATACACACACATATATTAGTCATATTTAACAAGATATTAATCACCTTTTTAAATATAAAATCATAAGTAGCCTATCAATAAAGACTTCAGCTTACCTTGAGAATAATACATAACCACACTGTACATAATACATGCTCCTAACCAGATCAGAAATTTCAACTATGTTTCTAAGGGAAAGGACCAAGAATGGCACCAACATTAACAAACTTCTACCAACAAACTTGCCAATGTTACTCCAGTTCTTTGCTATAAAATGCACAGGTTCGGATTCTGATTAGGGTAATAGCTTTTACTAAATATAATTCAATTTGGATGCAGGGTTTTCCTATGGTAAATTGGATTAACAATCACGAATAAAAACCAATAAACATACATGCATAAATACACAATATTTATATATATATATAAAATATATATATATATATATATGTATATATGTATATATATACACACATATATATATATATATATACATAATATATATATATATATATATATATATATATATATATATATATATATAAAGACAGTAGAAGACCATGATACAGAGGCTGTGGCACTAACCAAGACTAGCAAACAATGGTTTGATTTTGGTCTGTTCTGAAAGAGATGCTTACTTTATAGATAAAGAGTCTCTTCTACCCTTATCAAGAGGAAAGTAGCCATGGAAAAATTGCAGTGCAGTAGTTAGCCCTTTGAGTGAAGAAGAATATTTTTGGTCATCTAAATGTTGCCAGGTGTATAATGGAAGAGAAGAATGTATAAAGAATGACTAGCCTGTTCGGTGCATGGGTAGGTAAAGGAAAAATGAGCCGTAACTAGAAGGTATCCAATGTAGTACTATCTGACCAGTCAAAAGGCTCCAATGACTAGCGGTAGCATCTCAACGGATGGCTGATGCCACTACATATACACAGTATAAAGTATTCAAAACCGCGAAGGTCATATTTTTCGAAAAAAAAAAAAAAAAAAAAATCAGTACCGAAAATTATTTTCTACCACATACGCATACAAACGCTAAATTCATTCCGAATTCTCCGATCCAGATAAGAAATCTCTTTGACTATTTAAAAGCAAATATTGCACAAATATTTACTCACATCGCTATTCAGTGTATGTGGCAAAGCTGCTTCTACTACACATCATACCTAAAAAGAAAAGATAAATGAATATAAGTTACCAAGAAGAAAATGAATTATACATAAGTTCTAAGAATTAATGTCTCTATTAGGAACCTTCGTGTTACCAGAGCCACGAATCTAACCAATAACTGAAAATCTAAGACATGATTGTGGCATGAGCCAAGGACCATAAGCATTGCATTAAAAACAATAGTTGGAATCTCCTTCAAATCCATTTGCTTGTTAATGCATTTTCAGGCACACCTCTTTATACCCCAAAAGGAGACATTCTTGAACAATGTGAATAAGGGTAAGGATAAAAACACGAACACCTGAATAAATGAGGCCATCTTGATACTTACAATTATAATCATAATCTAATATCGTTCATCTTTATAAGGTTAATACCTAAAATGGAAAATATTACGAATTTCTAAGAGCACAAACAAAGAGGAAAATGTCTCAAGGTATGATTCTAAAGTGCTTGATAATTAATTACTAATGTTATCGGAGACGCCGACGAGAATTTTTACTAAGCACTTTTGCATCAAAGTCTATACAAAAGTAATAGGTCACTATCAGACAACATTTATATCAGTAAAAAGTGACAGTTACTCCGAGAGGGATAATCTATAAATAACCTTACTTCTCAGAGCCAAAGGTAACTTGATAATAATATGAAAAATAAAATGTCAATCTCCATCATTTATATGCACTGTGTTATTTTGTACCGGAGTTGATAAAAATTACATCACTTATAGAAAAAAAAACAATCCAATGCCCACAGGAAAGTAGTAGACATGGTATAATAATGCCATCCAAATACTTGATGCCGATGTCACTCACAATGCTAAACTATTCATCAATTCGAAATACCCAGCTCCGTAATTTCACAAGAAAAGAATTCAAAATAATACAACGTGCAGAATAAAACTTATGTTGCTTGTTGAAAGCGATCTATCATAATTACATATCATGAGTGAGCAACTCATATCTAAATTGTTGATTTTGAGACGTGCGTGATTAGGGCTACATAAAAAGATATATCTAAACCTAATGACCGAATCTATTGAAAGCATGAGCTGTTAACACACATAAACTAGAGAGGCACTCATTAGAACACAGACATCCACCAGGGCAGCTTATTCCTCGATCTTTAGGACTGACTTGGGAAGTTTTGCTTGTCTGTGACCTTGACCTTTGACCTTCCAAAACCTAATCATTTCCAGTTCTTTACATAAGTCTAAAATCCCAGCAAGTTTCATTACTTTACGATTAAAATTGTGGCCGTATGGTTAATGACCGGAAATTGACCTTTTACTTGACCTTGGACTCTACCTTGACCTTTGACCTTAACATGTATTAAGAGGTGTGGATTTTCATACGCACAAATATGAACCATGTTTGAAGTCTGTGTGACGGACGATGTCCAAACTCATGTCTGATTACGTGAATTGGACATTTTGCTTGACTGTGATCTTGGCCTTCCAAAATTTAACAATTTCCAGCTTTTTGCGTAACAGTTAATCCTTTCAAGTTTCATTACTCTACCATTAAAATTGTGGCCAGGAAGCTACAAACAAACAAACGCACACACAAACAAACAAGGGGTAAAACATAACCTTCCAACTTCGTTGGAGGAGGTAATTAGGAAATATCATTAAAATACATAGTTCTATATTACGCATAGGAATATTATAATCTTAAATAATACTTCAGTAACTCTCTTTTTTTAACGACATGACTAGCATGATAGTATACTTAAGCGCAGATATAAAAAATAAAAAAGTAAATAAGGGAGAAGTCTGAAACGTGAATGTGGTATAATTTAGAAGGTTTAATGTGGTTCAACAATGTGTGCTTAAAAAGAAATATATGATTTTCCTATTCAACTAATTTCTTATTATCTCTCTAGTAACACTACGGGTTAGGTTATTTTGTTGAAAATGTTACATTACTTTCAAGACATTCCCCGATTGGGAAAGTATTGAAGCATTGTGGTTGATTTTATCAGCAAGAACTAACACAGCGGAACTATCCTTTATGAACGTATAGTAAAATAAACGCAAATGCAAACACACACACACACACACACACACACACATATATATATATATATATATATGTATATATATACATACACACACACACACATATATATATATATATGTATATATATATATATATATATATATATATATATATATATATATATATATATATACCCATATATATATATATCATATATATATATATATATATATATATATATATATATATATATATCGTATATACAATTTGCAATTATATGTTGGACAGAAACTTACGGTCTATTAAATTTCTTATTCCTGATCTAGATATTAATCTTTGGCACCGTCGTTCAATTAGTTCATTATGCATGTTACATAAGATTTTTCATAACTCTGACCATCCTTTACATTCAGATCTCCCTGGACAATTCTATCCTGTTCGTAATACTAGGCAGGCAGTTAATTCAAATAGCCAGGCCTTCTCCATCATGAGGCTCAATACTACACAGTATTCTAGAAGTTTTATTCCAGCTGTTACCAAGTTGTGGAATGATCTTCCTAATCGGGTAGTTGAATCAGTAGAACTTCAAAAGTTCAAAGTAGGAGCAAATGTTTTTATGTTGACGAGGCTGACATGAGTCTTTTTATTGTTTATATATGACATATCTGTTTTTGACGTTGTTAATAGGACATATCTGTTTTGACGCTGTTACTGTTTTTAGAATGATATATTGTTAATTTATTCTCATCATTTATTTATTTCCTTATTTTCTTTCCTCACTGGACTATTTTTCCCTGTTGGAGCCCTTGGGCTTATAGCATCTTGCTCTTCTAACTAGGGTTGTAGCTTGGCTAGTAATAATAATAATAATAATAATAATAATTATAATAATAATAATAATAACAGAGGAGGTGGACGTTCTGCATCTAATGATACTAATTATATCTTTATTTGTTCAATACTTGAAACTACTGTTTGTATAAAAGCACAAATCATTATGAAAGAAAAACTAATCTGCTGCTTAAAATATACAAATGAAAAATATTGAAATATAATAAAATCATAAGCTGTTTTATATTTGAGTTGAAAAAGGCTTAATCACTAATAATTTGCATCTCTCTCTCTCTCTCTCTCTCTCTCTCTCTCTCTCTCTCTCTCTCTCTCTCTCTCTAGAAAAACAAAACATCACTTGACAGCAGGGTGGCGGATTGATAGGCACTGCGCTTCACAAAAAACTGGCTACCCTTTGATGAATTTAGCCATTGAATCCTCTATGGATTTAGTCAGTCTATGAGACGACTGACGAAATCTAACCGAGGCCCTTTTATTATTATTATCAGTACTAGCCAAGCTACAATCCTAGTTGAAAAAGCAAGATGCTATAAGCCCAAGGGCTCCAACAGGGAAAAATAGCCCGTTGAGGGAAGGAAATAAGGAAATAAATAAATGATGAGAATAAATTAACAATATATCATTCTAAAAACAGTAACGTCAAAAACAGACATGTCATATATAAACTATAAAATGCGCAGGAGGAGAAGAAGAAGAAAAGTGAGATATTTGTAATCATATAAACACAAGCAAATAACTAAGTACGAGTCTAAAAAAAAAACACTAAGGTATTCACATCAATTCTATCTTTTATAATCTCTAGATTTCCAGCCTGCAAAAATAATCTTATCTTTTGAGTATGCTTGAATCCAAAATTCATGAACGTTATTTGTATGTGACGTCAAGCATTTTTCTAACATTCATAACATTATATCCATGTTATCCTCCAAACAAATATCATTCTAGTACTTCGTTTCCTCTTGCATAACGTTGCACAAGGCACAATTACAAGTAGAAAGAACAGAGATTGGTTGAATTCACTGTATAATAACAATAATGACCAGAATCGATATCTTGACCCCGATCACCTCCAAAATTGAATGGGTTCTTCCGCAGCATAATACCCACCGTTGTTAAAATTTGGTGAAAATCCGAAAAGATGTTTTTAGACGTAACCCTGTTAACAGACAAACAAACCGATAAATAAATAAACACAGGTCTTTTTATAACACCACCGTGGTAGAGGGACGAGATTGGATTAATGCAAACGAAAGCATGTCTAAAGTGTACGGAAATAGATTATGTAATCTTACTGAACATGTTTACATGTACTCATAAAGAAAATACAATGAGACAGGCTGTCCTTTATGATCAAGACCCAATTCGGTTCAGCAACACGAAAATCCTAACGGTGTATTCTAGACGGCTCAATTAAAGGATAACTACTCACACGAACCGCCAGGAAGTACGTACCTATCAAATATGTCAGTTACAAGAGCAACGTTCAGAATCATGCAGACAACTACTTTTGCGTTAACCCACGCCATGTTATTCATATAACTTCTAAAACTCTGAAATTCCCAGTAGAGCCGATGGTCATTAATCATCATACTTTAAATACAGAATTCCGACCATATCGCCTTTACAATTTGGATATAGGCTAGTTGTTATCCTAATGTCACTGATAATGACAGACAGGAGGGCTTCGACTGTGTGGAACGTTAATGAACGGACCCAAGGTCTTTGTTCAAATGTCAACGGGATTTGAGGTTTTCTCACACTACGAACGATAAGACACCTTTGTTACCTTGTACAACTAAGGAAAAAATCACACATTCAACGTTCAACCAGCGAGGAAGAAAAAAAATGCTCCATGAAAATTTTGCAGGTTTAAAGTCTGATCAGTTTGCACCTGAATACACTTGCTGAAGGGCGTTTGAGAACTAATACGAAATCAGTTGATAAAATTTACCTTTTGATTTTTTTTTTCATTGTGTGTGTGTGTGTCTGTGTGTGTGTGTATGTGGGCATAAATAAAAACATCATTCGTTCTGCAATTTCACACTGACTTTTATAAGGGAAAATATGTTACAAATGCTACACGTTATAGGCCAATATGATGTTGTTTTCATGAAAATTACAGATTCCGGACGACCAATCAACTATAATTTTCCTTCAAGTAAATTACATTAAAATCAGTAATTTCAAGGTGCAAACTTGAACTGTGAAAAACACAGACATACCGTGCATGACCGTTTAAAATTCAAAACAATTAAAAAATATTAAATAGGTATCCACATAAAAAAAAATTATCCCGATCATATATGCTTCAAAAGTTACTAGAACCCTAAACCTAAGTATATGTATTCGAGGTTAATTGTAACAGTTATAACGATAACAATAACAATAATGGAAATATGATGGAAAATAAAATTTGATCACAGAAAAACCGAAAGTAAGTCTAAAAAATTTAAATAATATCAAAACCAAACTCACTTAGCATTAAAGAGTCCCTGAAAAATAACTTCAAGTGAGCATCTTCTTATGATACAACGAAAAAGATAGACCACTCTGAATCTTCACGAGGTCCTTCTCCACTTCAAAATGAA
This sequence comes from Palaemon carinicauda, assembly GCF_036898095.1. Classification (NCBI taxonomy): domain Eukaryota; kingdom Metazoa; phylum Arthropoda; class Malacostraca; order Decapoda; family Palaemonidae; genus Palaemon; species Palaemon carinicauda. The sequence goes on along the minus strand of NC_090746.1, from coordinate 33,079,363 downwards.
AGAAAACAAAATAAAAAACAGAGGTAATAAAATGTGAGCATCCATTTATGGGAGACTGTAATACGACAGGGAGGGTTACCTTGAAGTACCATTGATGAGGTAACTGCATCACAATATGGCAACGTTTGGCTAGATTAAGGCCACTTCTGCACCAGGTGAGACGCCTTTTCACCTTTACAAAATTACCCATCTAGGTAACATGGCTGCAAAAAACAAAATAACCAAAGACACTCCTCGTTACAAAGAAGAAAAAAAGAGAGAAAAGGAAAATGATTTGAGAAACAAATCTTTTGAGATTACAAAACTAATCCCCAGGCAAACTCTGTTTCCTTAATTATCATCTAAAATTAGTCCTTTATACGAAATTTCTCTGAAACACCAAAACCTTGAAAAACTCAAATCGGGAGATGAATGTAGGTGGCAACAAGGACAAAGTCTGAAAAAAAGTCTACCACTGACAGAGTATGGGTAACCCAAATTAACTATTTTCAAAAACACTGTTTACAAACACACAGTATAAGCTAGTTGCCGCCCACCCTTGTTCTAGTTTACCCTCAATACACGAGGAAAAAAATAATAATTCCCAAAACCAGACTTCTCTAAAAACCAGGCGTTACCATAAACTGACTGTTAACGGGACTCAAGAGATTAAAACCAAGGGGCGCTTGTTGTTACACCCAAAATCCTTGATAGCTTTAGGAATCGTTATTAAATTAAAGTTGATCTTCCTACCAATTTTATTGGGGCATTAAACAGTCAAGATCAGCACTTTTTCTTCTACATCTGTTAAAGATTTCAGCGAGTGTTTTGCATAATTTTCTTAAAGACTAAAACCTTTCTTTCGGATTTTTCCTTCCGAATGAATGGTTTCGTACCGAGTGCACAAAACCCACATATGGCGTTTGGTAACAAAAAAAAAAAAAAAAAAAAAAAAAAAAAAAAAAAAAAAAAAAAAAAAAAAAAAGACACCTAAATAACAACAAAATAACAAAACTGCTACACCTCAAGATTAAACGCTACTTTTAAAATAATTCCAATTCAATGCTGTAGTTTTACCCGCTGCTTCCAAGAAAACGTCTAACAATTTCTGTTAAAAATTGTCTAATTTTAAACACAATATTGGTAAACCTTAGCAAATTGCTATCAGTTATACCTAATAAAAACTTGAATTTATTTGCGTGTCCAGATAAATGTGCTTCTTTGTACCTAGTACCAAACTAGAGCGTACAGGAACTGAGAAAACTAGTTAGAACTTGATTTACAAGCAAACCCTGATGTAGCAAACTCCAGGAATTAGGAGGCGGGCAAGTATACCCAGACAATTTTCAAGGTCAGGATTATTCGAGTTTTCAGGTTACCAAGTTACTCGCTCACACATAAGTTCATTTCGTTCGGGTAGCATTACTTTTACAAATAAGACTCGAGCACTGAAAGGTCTATTATACAATTGGGTCATATCATACAATTGTGTTACAATGATTTTGTGGTCTATATCAGTCAATTTTCATATTAAAATTTCCCGTTCCAAAGCATGTTCTCTCATGGGAGATAACACCGTGAAGAGTGTATACAGGTCATTATTTTCTATTTAAAAAGGAAAATTGTGATTATCAATTCTCCAGAATCAGTAAAACGTCACGTTGTTATGTTAGTTTGTTTTAAATTTTCCAAAGCATTTGATGGTATTTGGTTTTGTCAATTCAGTAATCAAGATAAAACAATATGAAAACTCCGATTCGCTAAACCACCGGTTATATTCCAAACTTTAATAACACAGTTGGTAACAAGTCGCTGTAAAATACCAAATAATATCAATACACCAATCTTTGGGGGAGCAGAAATCATATAGTAGGGTACTGATTTCTCTATCAAAGCAAAAGAGATAAAATTATCATCACAAAATGAAGAGACATGAGAACTAGGGAGATAAGTCTACCCATACATATATATGGGTAGACATTATTATTATTATTATTATTATTATTATTATTATTATTATTATTATTATTATTATTACTTGCTAAGCTACAACCCTAGTTAGAAAAGCAGGATGCCATAAGCCCAAGGGCTCCAGCAGGGAAAATAGCTCAGTGAGGAAAGGACATAACACAGATCTCTCATATATAAACTATAAAAACATAAAAGAGCAAGGGGAAGAGAAATAAGAGTGCCCGAGTGTACCATCAAGCAAGAGAAACCTAACCCAAGACAGTGGAAAACCATGGTACAGAGCCTATGGCACTATCCAAGACTATAGAACAATGGTTTAATTTTGGAGTGTCCCTGTCCTAAAAGAGCTGCTTATAGCTAGAGTTTCTTCTACCCTTACCGAAAGGAGAGTAGCCACTGAATTATTATAGTGCAGTAGTTAACATCTTGAATCATGAAGAATAACTATTTGGTAATCTCAATGTTGTCAGGTCTATGAGGACAGATGAAAATGTGGAAAGAATAGACCAGACTATTCGGTGTATGTGTAGGCAGTGAAAAAAATAGCCGTAACCAGAGAGATGGATCCAAAGTAGTACCGTCTGCCCAGTAAAAGGACCAAATAACTCTCTAGCGGTTGTATTTCAACAGGTGGTTGGTGCCCTAGCCAACCAACTACCTATGACATGTGTCATACAACACATAAAAACAATAAATAAATAAAAAGCCTTAAAAATGACAAATAAAAACATATGAGCAAATTTTGGCAAAATAAATGATGTTTCAGAAAGACAGAAAAAACGTGAGTAAAAATTTTCCATGCGGAACATTCGGTCAAGAAATGCACATCACAGAAACGCGAAGTTCCAATCATGCATTGAGTAACAGCTTTCAAGGTCAAGCTGGAAACGAACTCCCTTGCATAGTTAATGTATGCATGCTCTAAAGGAATTTGCCAGATATCCATTTCCAAATGTACTCCTAAGTTAGTTCTAGTCTTTCGTTTAGCTTTCCCCCAATCAATATATGCATCTCTCTCTCTCTCTCTCTCTCTCTCTCTCTCTCTCTCTCTCTCTCTCTCTCTCTCTCTCTCTCTCTCTCTCTCTCTCTCTCTCATACACAAAAACGACAGGATATACACTTCCATTGGTTTAACTTTGGTCCTTATGTATAACACCACCTATCCCCATTTGCAGAATTAATTAATTAACTGATAACTACATACACCGATTTATCAGAGTAATAACGTACCCTTTTCAAGTAAGTTATCTCCATAAACATTTTATGAATCACCACCTTCTGTCCATTGCACGAAAATATTTAATAGTGACATTGCTAGGCAGTTTGCCACATTTTACGTGCCTTATGCACAGGTCATATATATATATATATATATATATATATATATATATATATATATATATATACATACATATATATAAATATATATATATATATACATATATATACATATATATAAATATATATATATATATATATATATATATATATATATATATATATATATATCTTTGTTCTTTTAGATCCTCTCAAATTATTGCTAAGAGATGTACTTACATAGACATTTTTTATTATGCATGATGAAGATAAGAGATATAAAAACCTGCATTTAGAAATAAAAATTGTAGTAACTAGAGCAAAATTGCGTACAACTGTATACCTATCTCATATCTATGTGTATATGTTTAGTATGTGATTATGGATACAAACAAACACTTGCACACATACACACACATACATACATATATATATATATATATACTGTATCTGTGTGTACGCGTAAAACTAAAATATTCAGCAGTAACAATAGTAATAGTAGTATTATTAGTAGTGGTGGAACTAAAAGTAATCTCGATCTTAACCAAAGTCATACCCAAACTTACAACGTATTAAAAGCGATGCATCATAAAATCAATAAACTCTATTAGTTGAAAAATATTAAGAAGGACGTAAGTTAAATGAAGTTACTGTCCATGCCATCAATGCCAAGATCCCATCAGCGCCAACACACAAGCCCATTTAAAGCTTTGTATCTGCCCAAAAACTTAGGTTTCCTCTCACAATCTCGATATCTAGTATGGATAATCTACTTTTATTTCACTCGGACAAATAATCATAATCATTAATATCTAATCTTGGCCTTCGTTAATTCAAATAACGTTCCTGATATTCTCCTAGAAAATAAAATATGTACCTATTTCATTATTCTGACAGTAAGTAGCAAGAGACGAAGATACAGAATATATCATAGTATAAAATGATTTTGTTCTCATATATTTAAGTTAAATATGCAGCTATGCGAGTCTCACACTTTGTTTTAAAGAACATAGTTCAAATTACTATGATCTATGCTACAGTCACATTTTTGTACCGAATGTATGAAACCTCAACATACAATATCCTACGGAATCAATATCGATCAAGGGGTATAGGTACAAAGTATGGTAAACTTTCGCTACCAAACTCTCTGAAACGTCAAAACGTGCGGAGGGAAACTTAACAGCTAAGCAATTACGAAGTAGGCAACAGTAATTGCAAAACTATACTAATTCTCAGAGACGATTATAAAACAACTAGTGTACGCGACTCGTCAAAAATGAAGGTTAAATATTTAGTTAGATATGCACACACGCGCACCCTCTCACAAGGGTATGACTACTCCCTCTCCCCCCTACCAGTGACGGGGAGAGACCGAGTGGTTATACGTCTGGCAATACCACTGACCATTACCGGAAAGTAATATATATATATATATATATATATATATATATATATATATATATATATATATATATATATATATATATATATATACATACAGTCACTTTCTCTTTATTGCATAGGGAAGATCCTTCAGAAACACAGAGATAAAACGTAAATAAAACAATTTCCATCCACTTTATCATTATGATTTCTGTTGTTTACTAAAAAAAAAAAAAAAAAACAGCCATAATAAAAAAAACACTTCCAAACAATTTCTTAATGTCGAATGAGAAAAAAAAAAGGAAACGGAGTCGGTCGAGTAAGATACACGATAGATAAAGATCTCAACTCCTTTCCAGCAGACCATTATCGGATCAACTCCCCTCGGTGGTGGCGAATATTAAAAGAGCATCAATTCTCCCAGCCCAGGAATTATATCTGATGAGATTCAATCGGATTTCGTGCAAAATCTGATCGTAATCTCTGACTTTGCCAAATATCGACCTCCCTCTACTAAGATCCGGTTGACAGAGGAATGATAGTTATTCTCTCTTACTCATGTTTGCTATTAACTATCCTACGTTTGCTTATCACTACATATTTATCATATACATAAATACATGCATACAAACATACACACACACACACACACACACACACATATATATATATATATATATATATATATATATATATATATATATATATATATATATATATATATATAATTACACACTTTAGGGCCATCTCTCTAATACAATTCATATTAAAGGCCATTGCCTTAGAGGAGTTAATGCATTCCCTACAGGAATCCACGTATTTCTCAACTTGTTTAAATTTTCAGATGTAAGCCTTTGGTCAAAGAAACGATGATTGTTCCTTTTCTTCATTTATGTGTTCATTTATTCTGTCGTAAACAGTATAAATAAAGAAAATGAACAATCATCGTTTCTTTAACCATAGTCTTACGCCTTAAACAAGGTGAGAAAATACGAGGATTCCTGTAGGAAACCAACTGACGCCACTAAGTCAATCGTCTTTAATGTAATATATATATATATATATATATATATATATATATATATATATATATATATATATATATATATATATATATTATGTGTGTGTATATATAAATTTATATACATATATATATATATATATATATATATATTATGTGTGTGTATATATAAATTTATATACATATATATATATATATATATATACATATATATATATATATATATATTATATGTATATATATATATATGTGAGTGTGTACGTATGTGTGTGTGTACAGTGAGAGAGAGGGCACCAACACACTAGATATTTGGACATAGCAAAAATAGAGCTCATCCTTCATGAAAAAAAGGCAGAGTACGATATGCCTTGTTTGGAAAGAACGTGACCTCGGATGAAGAGTAAAACGTTAGGAGATCAGGAATGCAAAACTGGATATAAACCTATTGGATCCGGGTGTAGGAAATGTTCCATAATTACATCGCGACAGGCAATCTCACGCTTCTTATTAGGAATGAAAAAGATAAATATAAATGTTTCATATCTCTAAAGACAGCCAAATATAATTAACAAGCTTTCTTAATATCCCAATTATGTTACACTTGGGCTTCCCCTTATACAATTGCATGTTATACGAGAGACGGCAGATTGAGGTGAACAAGCTGGTTATGAAGAAAAAATTAACCAGACAGGAAGTAACCACAAAAAAAGACTCCTATCTGTATTTATTATTTACAACTCTATGCAAGTAATTCCAAATGTTCATTTACATAAGAAGAACATGGACGATTTTCTACCAACTACACAATTCATCTCCATAAAAATCAAACACGAGACAAAGCCATCGAGTAATTCACGAACACCCAGTCTTATTTGAATGTAGCTGACTGGGGTGGTGAAGTCGATATGGTTAGAATAAAACTGCCCGTCATGTCCCACTATCACGTTTTCCACAGAACTGATTAAAATGTGCTGGGTGTCGGCAGGGTGGTGCAGGGGTCGGGTTTCCCTTTTACCTTTGGTAGCAGGTAAAACTTTAATATGTAAATGAATGTAAAGAAACGCAACACATATTCCAGAAATCCAAACCCTCAATACGGCATTTACAAACCCAAATAAATCGCAAGAAATCTCAAGACACTGACGATTACAGACAATGAAATTAGTATGAATACTTTACCACAAATAGTGTAGTTTCATTATCTCACAATATTTTTCAAAACCAATATTCAGTATATCTTAGTTTTATCAAAATCACAATACAAATTGGATCTAGGGTAATGTTTCAAAAAGCTTTATCAAAGACAAAATGGATTTATACAATCATTGTGAATTACGTCAACTAACATGACTTCCCTCCTAAAATTATCAAACGAACATAGTTCTCCGTAACAGGTTTCTCAAAAATCAAACAATCTTGTTGAAATATTCCTTATATGTTTATAGATAAAGACACAGTAAAAAATGCAATGCTAAGTTTCAGAATAGTTTTATATACCAACATCACAAGCCACAATGAACATAAAAGTGTAACAAAACCTTCAGAGTCATTAAATAATTCAGATAAGAGCCTTTTTTTCCTCTCCTGCTTTTTTATCTTACAATTTAACAAGACATGCGTGTAAGGCAATTTTGTACAGTTATAAAATATGCCAAGGATTCCTTCACTCGCAGCAAAAATAACGCATTCTAGTATCTGAATATTTTTATATATTTTCATGTACCATCTTTTTTTCTTACTCTTCCCTTTAAGTTCATATATGACGGGAATTGCAATCGAATGTTTAAAAAATCGTCAGTATATCAATTAATAATGTAATATGGACTTTTTAAAAATATATTATTAGTATTGAAATAAAAATTTGAACATGATCCAGAAAAACAAACAGGTCAAATTCCTTTCAAAAACATTTATTAAATTTCCAAGCCAGGCGCAGTGAATGTCTTGAAACTGACATGCAGAAATATATTCAATGTACAAGGATATAAAATATATAAGACCTACGAATAATTAAGGGATACCCATCAACCAACAATATTCCAACGAAAAAAAAAATGATAACACTGCGAACCTCACTAACAACTCTAGCAACTTACAGATTATACCTTCAAATCATGGAGAGCAAAAGCAGACAGTACTGCATCTAGAAGCTTCAATTCTGGCCACCCTCTGTACATGCAAAAAACGCATGACAATTTATTTAATAAACTAAACACTTGATTAAGCCATGCTCTTGAAAAATAATCAACGGACTTTTCTATGAACAACGATAATAATTAAGATTATTTACGGCATATCTGATATACGTAAGATTAATAAAAAAAAAAATCACACCTGTGAAGAGATCTGTCCTGCTTCACTATAGAGTATGGAATAAAAATAAGAGAGCAGTTTTGAAATGTGCGATCTAAATAACAAAACTAATCTATCTACTAAAAATACAATGAAAATATGAGTCAACACTTAATATAAGTATCCACAAATTACACGTAGACAGATATATACATATACATCTGCACAGAAAAAATTGAATATTGAGTGAATTCTGACTAGTTTCATCTTTGAAGAAGTGAAAAACGAATCTAGACAGGATTAGCTAATATTTTAATTTTCCTTATATTTTATTTTCTGCATTTGAGCGTCACGTGTTCCTGTAAGTTTTATGCAATGTATATGTACTGTATATGTATATATATATAATAAGAGTGAAGATAAATGCATTAGTAATAACGAACATCTTTATTGCTTAACTTTTGAAATTTTACCGTTTCAATCATCAGAGGCTTACAATAAAACCAATGTGAAAAGAACCATACACAAATAATGGCTATATTGGTAAAGATTAGATTTGGTGTTAATTCATACATCAAACTCAGTTTTCTAGGGCAATAATAGATGCCCAGTATAATTATATATATGTATATATATATATAAATATATATATATATATATATATATATATATATATATATATATATATATATATATATATATATTTATATATATATATATATATATATATATATATATATATATATATATATATATATTTACACGCATATATGTATGTGTAAATGTGTGTTCGAGCGCGTGGTACTTAAGACACAAATTCACTTTTTATAAATATTTTTTTTCTTAAAGAACTCAATGATTCGGATAGGTTTTTTTTTATTCAATAATAAATAACTGGTACAAGTTACATAAGAAAGGCTAACAGTTTCAAATGTATAACTCCATAAACTATGAGATTACATCGTAGCAACAACATAAACCAGTCCCAAATAAGATAAAAAAATTCTATTAAAGAACTGCTACCTGCACAGCACATCTAATTTACGTAGGTCATACGTTTCTTACTCTATCGGCCTGTTGACGTTATCAGTTCTTGCTCTCGACTCGTTACACAATACAACGCTGATCATTGTGCAATTCAAGCTACAAAAAGTTTATTGTTTGTAGCGTCATGACTATCTCTGTTCTTAGTTGACTAATTAGTGAAAAGATACTACACTAGAAGTACTCCCATTTAGAAAATAAAATCCCCCCCCCACACACAAATGCTTTCACAGGATTATTTCTCTTTTTTTTTGGGGGGGGGATGAATAAAGTGAAAAAATGGCCAGGTTACATATTAGCAATAACGTATTTCTATTCCTAATTTGCCATTTCCACAACACTTATTAACAAGTTTAAAGAAGGGGGATCTGGTAAAAATTAACATCCGGGATTTTCATACTGAGACAGTAAGAATAATGATCTTTTTACATACTACAATTCCAAATTCTACAAAATCTACATCACCACTCTGCACTTGATTGAGCAAAGTAAGATATTACTATAACATTATTACAGTATGGCAGCAAAATTTCTGCAACTGAAGAAGAAGAATAATGGCAAGGGTTATGGCTAGCTGGATAACAAAGATTACATTATGCACATTGTCAATTTGGTAAATATTTTTGAACAACTGAATAAACTAAATCTTTAGGCGCAAGTAAGGAAAACAAATACTGAAAAATTCATGGCAAAATTTCTTGAACAAGCCGGGATACCGGAAGTGAAAGATAAAAATAAATAATTCAATGTTTGAGAAACTGCAACAACTTTCATAACTTCCAAAGGTGAAATGTTTTAGCCTTGCACAGCTTTAAAATATTCATTCAAAAAAAAAATTTCCTGATCTCGATGATGAGAAGAGAATTTAGTGCGAAATTCATTAAAATGTCAGTTGATTCAGCAACAAGAAATGTGTTCATTAATAAATCAATCACAAATTATTGAATTTTCATGTACAACTTTTATTCAAAAGTGACAGATATAAATATCAAGACTATGCTTCAATTTTTGACAGTATATCTTTGTTGAAAATTACTTTGGTTGTTTCATGAATTAACTTGGAAAAAATTACTCATTGGCAGATAATTAAACTTTTGATATGGTAATAACTTCCATCTTTTAATTAATTAAAAATATAAAGGAAAATAATTACATTAAAGATTAAAAAAAAAAACAATTGAGATCTAATGGGTATATGTGCCAAAGACATTAGTAACCCACTTCATTTACTTTAAATATTTACAAACTATTTCCAACCCTTACCATTAAAAACGTTATATATTTAAATAACAGTGAGCGAAGATCAATATTATCGAAGCCTACTCTTGTCTCTGGATCTTATTTGGTCTTAAGAAAAATTAAGAATACTAAACACTTAACCTAAAAATGTAAAAAATTTATTTACATAGGAAAAAAACAGCTACTTCATCAGAGTTAATGCTACACTGTTTATAGCCTATCTTTATGTCGAACTAAAGATAACTTTTTTAATTACTGATCAACAGAGGATAACAGTATTGCGCATATCACAATTGTCTCCAAAAGTTCCCTTTTCATCCCTATCGTTTTGACCGATGCCCTAAAAAGAATTATATCACAAAATGCTTATCAACAGCCTACTCATTGTAAATCTTTCACTCATCATTACATAAGTTATCTACTATACATATGTACGTACACACACACACACACACACATATATATATATATATATATAAATATATATATATAATATATATATATATAATGTATATATATATATATATATATATATATATATATATATATATATAGACACGTATAGTAGATATGTAATGATGAGTAGATGATTTGCAATGAGTATACATTTGATGAACATATTATGAAATCATTCTTTTTTACACAATCGGTCAAAACTATATGGATAAATGAAGCAACATGTGGAGAGACAGTTATGATATTCATAACACTGTTATCCATTGATGATCACCAATAAAAAAAATTCTTAAGTTAGACATAAATATACATACACATACACACAATACAAGATGGAATAACCAATGGAAAAGGTAGAGCCTGTAACTATTCACACGAATAATTTTATTCAATTCATAACAGCGCAATAATATTGTAGGCTAAAGAAGGTGATTTGTTCATGAGTCAAGAGATCCGGACAAACATGTATTACATTTGAGGCCACGTGGTGAAGAAAAAAAGATCTACCTCAAAAGCCACAAACACAAGTGTGTGAATAAATAACTTTCAAATTGTCTCCCACTTCATTAGCATGGTCCTTAAAAGTTTAAAATAATTCTAGTAACTTTTTGAATAAAAAAAAAATACTTACAAAACTACAAAAACTATTAATATTTCGAAGGGCAGAATTTATTCACACAAAATACTTCATTAGTTTAAATCTTCCCAAGAACTAAGATTTAAAGCCTAACTTTGTCCTTTGGTAGAAGGTTACCTAAAAACGATACTTCATGTTTATTTTCTATAAACACGCCAAAATGTAATCAAGATATTGCTAGATAGATATGAATAAATCCTATATTGAAATTACGAAATCAAGAGTTCGTCAAGTTTCATTATTTTAACACACATACAGACACACACATATATATATACATATATATATATATATATATATATATATATATATATATATATATATATATATATATATGCACACATACACATATATATTCTGTATATACATATATACAGTATATGCTGTATATATATATATATATATATATATATATATATATTTATATATATACACATATATATATACATATATATATATATATATATATATATATATATATATATATATATATATGGCGCAAAATAGTAGTACCCCACCTCTTTTCAGTAAATATTGACATGGTAAAAGTGCTTAAACCCTAAAGCATGAATATGGTCAAGGGGATCTATACGTGCATACATAAATAAATACATATATGTTTATATATGGATATATCTCATGCATACATAAACATCCATATACATACACATTATTTATTTATGTTTATTATAAACACATATATAAGTTGTGTCAGCAATTGAAAATCTTCTTAAATGGATACTTTACACGATAATTTATAGCAACCCATTTAGGGATTCCTGACTACTTATAGCATAGCACACGGATATAGTTTCATTCAGAATTCGTAACATAAATATCAAAAGATAATATTACTTTACCTTAGGAGCAAAACAATAGGCTCATTTTAAAGCTAATTATGATTATGACAACATCATACACTACGAGAGAGAGAGAGAGAGAGAGAGAGAGAGAGAGAGAGAGAGAGAGAGAGAGAGAGAGAGAGACTAAGCAGGGCACTGGTATGCAAAGTCAATTTGCGAAGGTAAATATCCATATTAAGGAAATTGAAGCCTTGTAAAACGTGACCATCAAGTGGCGATATCAAAACGCTCCCTCCATGCAACTCCTACAAATATGGCAGAGGACATGAAAAGACCACTACTTACAGTCTCATTTGAGATGCATCTTCAAGCAGGATTTCCTCGTCCACGTGAGAGACCTAAATGCTAAACATTGGTAATCTGCCGCGTATAACACGTCTTGAACGTGTTTGAGGATGCCAAACATGCAAGAATTCTACTATCATTGATTCAGACATCTCGCTCTCCCCTATTTACAAATAATGGACAGAGCTTCTTAGTATGAAGTTCCAGGGATAACTCGGCTATCTGGAATAGGTAAGGATTCCTGTCTTCCCTTGCTTTTAAATTGCAGTATCTCCTTATTCTTCCCCGTTTTTCATCAAAATTTTCTCTTAAGGGTCTAAGCTGTCTGCCTTTTCAAAAAAAAAAAAAAAAAAAAAAAAAAAAAAAATTTTGTCCGACGCCTCTTATATTACATTGCTCATATAATGTATGAGCAACTACGAAAGGCTATAAATACCTTCATGATGTCCACTGTGAGAGGAATAAAAACAAATACACAATTACCCAGCTGAAATACAATGAAGGGAACAAAAATATATCACTGAAATCTTGTTTACTGAACTAAACTCTATACACCGATAAATATGGCTATCATGGTAAATCCTTTAATGTCTGATGACTTACAAATAAGTGATTCAATAATGAATATGGAATGACATGTATATAAAATTATCTGTAGATATACACTCACGAGAAATGCATTTTTAACAATAAGAAATCCAATTCAAGATCAGAGATCCAATGACGTGTGTATGTGTAAGAGAGAGAGAGAGAGAGAGAGAGAGAGAGAGACTTCATCACTACAGCGGAACATTCATTATTATTATTTTATTATTATTATTATTATTATTATTATTATTATTATTATTATTATTATCATTATTATTATTATTATGATTATTATTAGCTAAGCTACAACCCTGGTTAGAAAAACAAGAAGTTATAAGCCTAGGCCTCCAACACGGAAAATAGCCCAGTGAGGAAACGAAATAAAAAGTGTGCCCGAGTGCACCCTCAAGCAAGAAAACTTTAACCCAAGACAGTGGAAGACCATAGCACAGAGGCTATGGCATTACTCAAGACTAGAGAACAATGGTTTCATTTTTGAATGTCCTTCTTCTTGAAGAGCTGCTTACCATAGCTAAAAAGTTTCTTCCATCCGTACCAAGTGGAACAATTACAGTACAGTAGTTAACCCCGTACGTAAAGCTATTTATTTATTTATTTATTATTTTTTTTTTTTTTAGCTATCAGGTGTATAAGGAAAGAGGAGAATGAGTAAATAATAGGCCACACTATTCGGTATAAGTGTAGGCAAAGGAAAAATTATCCATAACCAGAGAGGGATCCAATGTCGTAATATCTGGGCAATCAAAGGACCCAATAACTCTCTAGCGGTAGTATCACAAAGGGTGGCTGGTGACCAATTTACTACCCACTCAATAAGATTCTATCTCTTCAGAGTAATCGATAGCAAATCAAGCCTTGGATACAACCGACAAATAAGTAGCAAGGAGAACAATGGACAAATACGCAAAAACAAAATAAAAAAAAAATCCCTACAAAAACCTAATTACATTGAACTGTACAATTTAAATAAAAGGTATCAATGTAACCTAATCGCCTACTTAAAATTCCCCATTTACTTTAGTTACATACATAAATACATACAAACATGCATATATATATATATATATATATATATATATATATATATATATATATAAATAGATAGAGTTAGATACACATTCTCACACACAAAATGGATATATATATATATATATATATATATATATATATATATATATATATATATATATATATATTACAAGTTAAGCTACAACCATAGCAGGAAAAGCAGGATGCTATACGCCCAAGGGCTCCAACAAGGAAAAATATCCCAGTTAGGAAAGGCAACAAGGAAATAAATAAATTACAGGAGTAATGAGCAATTAAAATAAAATGATTTAAGAACACGGACAACATAAAAAGGTGATCTTTTATATATAAACTGTATAAACTTAAAAAAAAGGAAGAGAAATAATATAATCCATTTTCGTGTGTGGGGATGTGTATCTAACTTTATCTATAATTATGTATGTATGTATGTATGTATGTATGTATGTGTACATATATATATATATATATATATATATATATATATATATATATATAAATATATAGATAGATAGATAGATAGATAGTTAGATAGATATGTATGCGTGTATTCCTAATGCATATTCTATATCATAAAATGACTATCGACTTATACGAACGTAGACCAATTAACAAGCCATTAACGAAACAACTCTTCTGCACACCAATAATTATGTAAACCCTGTAATATTCCACAGAACATTACATCCAAACCAATGCCCTGTTGAAAATAAAGGTCAGCATTTGTTGTAATAAACTTAGAATTGAAATTATAATATCATTAATACATTTGCCAAGTACTCTACTTTGCTCCATTTGCAAGTAATAATAATAATAATAATAATAATAATAATAATAATAATAATAATAATAATAATAATAATAATAATAACAAAGAAAATAATGAAACATTAGGAATAAAAAATTTGAGAAATTCATTATCAATGAGTTCTCAGTAAATTAAGATTTCACATAAAATAAAACTTAATCTACGGGGCATATACATGAAAAGACAACAATTCCAGTTTGATGTCATGTGCAGGGTCCTGAAAATTCATAGAATGACACGGTAAAATATGTACAGTTGGAGGCAAGACTAAGTAAATAATCCTCCTCATACGAGCTATTAATAGATGAAATAACAATTACGGGGAAGTCTTGAAGGAGAAGAAGAAGAAGAAGAAGGAGAGAGAGAGAGAGAGAGAGAGAGAGAGAGAGAGAGAGAGAGAGAGAGAGAGAGAGAGAGAGAGAGAGAGAGAGTCTACTTGAGGATAAATGCCGTTTGTAAAAACTATGAAGTATACCCACGCAAGGTTAACAAGTAAATGTAGTCACATTACTCTGGGATACAGAGACAAATACTTGCTCTCCCTCCCATTTGTTCCTTATAACTGCATCTAGATTTAACAAATTACTAATAAAGTCACAATCTCTGTGGTTTAAATTTTGATATCATTCTGTTCCTAAATAAATTGTTCCTAAATTGCAAAACATGAGTTAAATTGGATAATTTCAGATGATGTAGGTTCTTAGTTTTCTTCAATTTCCAGAACTTTCTTCATTATACTGAAATCAGTCGTAATATCGGCAGCCTTGCTTTAACAAAATAGTGGAGGGAAACAATTTATCATGACCATGAGGTACGACAGAAAAAAAAAAGGGAAATAACGGCGCTCAAAGGTTTGAAGGAAACCGTGTAATGAAAATAAATTACACCACTTTTCACCAATATTATAAAATATCCGAGGGACAGGGAACCCCGACATTCCATGTTCGTGCTTGTGCGTTAGAGAGAGAGAGAGAGAGAGAGAGAGAGAGAGAGAGAGAGAGAGAGAGAGAGAGAGAGAGAATGCCAAATAAAACTGCTTAAAACTGAGTTCCTTTGGGAGGTTGTCGAACAAGTAACTTGAAATAATTGGTGCCCGAAGGGTGCACGATAGATGTACACTAGTGATCGCATTCCAGTTCTTAGCGTTACTCTCAGTGGATAATAAAACCAAAGAACTCCAAGGAGAAAATCTAGCTATCATACAACGAAATCTGTACAGCAGATCTTAGAGAACAAAGAACACACGCCAGAAATACTGGCGTGTTAGATGCCACAGCAGCACTCACTGTTGATACAAAAACTTCACGACCTTTCTTTGTGAATATACGTTACGTAAAAACTCCCATTAGCCGTTGACACAGTTAACTATACAGTTAGAGATCATCTTGAAATCAAAAGACGAATTTGAGAATAAATCAACGACAGAGTAAGATCTTCAGAGACTAGACACAGACCTGGACATGTACAGTACCGTTACGTTCCGAGAAGTTAGCCTACAAAAACTTTGATATAAGTAGAGCACAAGATCTGGAGGCCGTTATTGATGGAACGTACATTTTTTCCTTCTCTTTTTATTACTATCCTAATATTTCCAAGGTCTAAAATCGAAAAATGCACTGAGTCCCATAACAAAGTATTTCTAATGGTTTTTCTACTACTAATTTATATTCTAACCAAGGTTTAATAACGAAAGCTACGATTTGATGATCCATCTACAACATCATTAAGTTCGTTCATTTCATGAAATTTCTTCAGGTTGTGGCACTAAGCATTCAGTTATCAATAATTTAATTGATAAGGCCTTACATATTTCATAACCAGTGTTACTGGAGACTGATACCGGAGAAGAAAGATTTACAAAATGGATAAAATTTCTATTCTGTTCACATGATTTAGAGGAACTTCAGTTAACAATGAATTACAGGTAAAAGTGACACAACTAAGGCCATGAGACCCCAGTTTAACAGGCAAATAAATTAGAAAATAAAAAGAAGCAACCGCATTCAATTTAAAAACTATTCGAACAACCTCAAGCAGAAACCTTCCCAGTTTAGCCTAGTGTTATAATTTTAATTTCTATGCACTTTCAATAAAACGCTCAGGGTTGAAGTAAATTCTACAAAAAAATAAAAAACCTTACAGCGTTAATATGTTTAATTCCGTATATACCAAGATCTCTAATAAATAATTGTAATTCACCGATTGCTTTTCAGTCGGTTAGAATTAATATAATTTCTAACCCTTAATAAAAGCTTTGGCGAAAAAAAATGCGTAATGCATAAGAAACTATAGGCTGCATACAGTACTTACAGCATTTAAACATCAACAAAAGAGAAACTCTATTTGCATTGATGACAACACAAATTAACCACACTGATAAATAAGACCACTTTTTCTTCTACTGAATTAATAATAATAAAAAAAAGGCGTTTCTCGTATTTTTAGAAAATAACGGTAAATTAATAAAAAACGTATAAGGGTCAAATTAAGAAAACAACATAACCATGAAACCACAATAAATCTCCCCAAGATACAATCTTCTTCAAAATCTCCAACTCATTAATATGGCTCAGAGATGTTGACGAGAAAAGATTAGGGACCTTAACCCCGAGCCCAGCTGTTAAGAGAAATAGGCCTCTAGAATTTTTTCCTCTTTCAAGAAACATGTTACGACGTAATATATTCCACTAATTAAACCAACGAGAGAGAGAGAGAGAGAGAGAGAGAGAGAGAGAGAGAGAGAGAGAGAGAGAGAGAGAGAGAGAGAGAGAGAGAGAGAGCAAAAACTGGGTGAAACGACATCTGAAACGAGTTATTCGTAATGGAATTCCCGGCAGCGTAAAGTTATTTTAGGATAGACTCTAGTCTCAAATACTTATTACATGTAATACATGCCCCTTTTACACAAAAGCACTAAATTTTAATATAATCATTAGTTTTCAACTACTTGTTTCCCTCGTTCGCGTACGCATATAGATACTGGAACGGCCATCTTTTAATATCTACAAAAAAAAAAAAAAAAAAAAAAAAAAGTTTGGTAACAGAAGGTCAAGTTGTTCGTTTTCGAAATTTCAAAATCTCTAAAGAACACAAGAGAGTTAAGTGCAGAATATACCCACTGGAAAAAATTAGAAACTAAGGCAAAACTAATTGATGAATATTCCAATGCAACTACAGTAGAAGGATGCGCCAAAGATGCAAAGGTATTCTGGACACAAAACTTTTTCAAGCAAAGATACCAGTGAAAATGAAATGTTTGGTTAGCCAATAAAACGAAGGGATGAAAATCCTAAAAAGGTGATCTGTAACAGCATTCGTTATAATTTCAACAAAGGCAAAACATTAAAAAAGCTTCCTTCTCATTCAGGACATTTCTCTTTGAAACTACAATGACCAAAACGATTTTGTATTGATGAAAAAACACTTTCGAATAGGGAAAATAATTCCCACTTTTATTGACATCAAGTGAATGGAAAGAAAAACAATCATCCCAGTTTCGTAAGTAGACTTGATTCATCCTGATACTAAATTATTCTGAGGTGCAACTCAAGATTTGGAAAACTTAAATATGCTCTCACTGACTTATTAAAAACTCCAGGGTTTTCCTATTAAGATTTTTTGAGGCTCAAAAAATTTGGCAACCGTCATATAAATTGCCTTACCCAAAATAGGGCACTTATGAAAAATTCTATGTTCAATCAACTCAAACTACGTTGTTAACTCCTAGACCATTACACGACACTAATATGCACAAAATTTGATGACTATAAACTTGCGGTCCATTTCCCTTTTCATATGGTCGATGCCATACCCTAGACTCTTTACGACTTTAAATAATGAGTTTCTGTCAAAAATGACTACGTTATGGCACCTCCCTGCGGTGAAGATCAAGCCCTGGGCAGAAAATAATCCTAATATTGAGTCCAATGTTTTGAAACTACCATTAAATATCCTTTATATATGATTTATGTGTACTGTATATACACATACATACACGCACACACAAACACACATACACACACATATATATATATATATATATATATATATTTATTTATATTTATACACACACACACACACACACACACACACACACACACATATATATATATATATATATATATATATATATATATATATATATATATATATATCTTGCGTTTGTTAATTTGTTCTTACGTGTGATAAGTTCCAATGATTAGTACATTATCATTCTTGCTGCATCTGCACTTCCCCTACCTACGTACCGATTTTCAATGAACACATTCAAAATATTTAATTAAAAAATTCCTCTAAATTCTACTTAGAGCTATAATATCCCGCCTGTTATTTCAAAGGTATATAAAACACCATTATTATCCAGAATTAAAAAAACAAAAATATTCATAGAAAAATATTGTTTTAATTAGAAGAAGAGGGGAAACAAATAAAAAGCGAGAAAATTGTATCATATAATTTTAGTGAGAAATAATTGCAGAACAAACTCTCGTTAAACGACCCCAAAATCATATAAACCATTATCTACTGCTGTGCCACCGACAAGTAGTTCCAGTAATTCAGGTTTTTTATCGATATCTTGAGAACTTCCGTAAAATATCAGTCATCCGTGAAACATTTCTCATATCACACGAGATAATAAACATCAATCAAATTATTATACAAATAGTTATTCATTTGATATTCAATGGGCAGTTCTATTAAAAAAAACTAATCAGAGATATAACGAGCTTCCATTTTGTGTCGAAGATATCATTCAACAGCATTAAATGCGTATAAAATATTTATTCAAGAGACCTCTGACACACACACACGCATATATATATATATATATATATATATATATATATATATATATATATATATATATATATTAGTGGAGTCCTATCAAATGAATTTCCAATGAGCAGCGGAGTACTCCAAGGGAATGTGCTGTTAACTATATGTTGCTTATCCTCCTCATGGATTTCGTAATACGTAGAACAGTTAGAGATGGTGGAGAAGGATAGGACTGGATTGGTAAAAGGAAATTAGCAGACCTAGAGTATACTGATGATGCTGTCCTTATTAGCAGAGCGAGTAGGATTTGCAATGCTTGCTTACCAGAATGCATGAAACATCACACGAGTGGGCTCAAGATAAATAGAATAACGACAGAGAGAGAGAGATGAGAACGGAATATGCAATGGCAGAGGAAATATCATTGGAAGGAGAAAGGATTAATGAGGTAGAATCCTTAAAATATTTAGGAACTGGGATCTCCAATACAGGGTCTTCATGATTAGAATTTAGTGAAAGATTGAAAAAAGCTAATCAGACAATGGCTAGGTTAAGAAAAATTTGGAAATCAAATCGCCTGAAATTACATATAAGAATCAGACTATATGTCGGTTTAGTGAGATCGGTGTTACTGTTCAGACATGAAATCATAGTATGACAATGAAACAGATTCATTAGATTTGAGAACAAAGCCCTTAGAAGAATATTGGGATTTCAATGGCAGGACAGGATTAGAAATGAAGCTATAAGAGTGATTACTCGAGTGCCATATGTGGATGAGATCATGATGAGAGGTAGATGGAGGTGGTTTGGACATGTTCGCACTCATTAAGAGATTAGTTCACCAAACGTTTAACTGGGCTCCACAAGGCACTAGAAGTGTTGGAAGACCCAAGCCTACATGGCTGAGGATTATGAAGCGTGAAGTAGGAGATGATGAATGGAGAAGTATTGAATTAAAAGCTCAAGATAGAGACGACAGGCGAAATCTAACAAAGGCATTTTGCGTCAATAGGCGTAGGAGGAGATGATGATGATGATATGTGTGTGTGTGTGTGTGTGTGTGTGTGTGTGTGTGTGTGTGTGTGTGAGGGAGAGGGTGTAAATTTCGAATGGTTTATCCAGATGATTACTTCGTTAAACCCATTTTGTTTACAACTACATCATAATATTAATTTTTGGGAATACTGATTGATATATATATATATATATATATATATATATATATATATATATATATATATATATATCACACACTTACAAACGCGTGCTCGTGTAATAGCCAACTTACGTTCGATTTTCAAACCGGAGAGATGGAAACGTTCCATGAAAATCAGCATTTATCTGCTGGAATCTTGAATAATTTCATGCGCGTGTTCCTCGGTAACTGTAACAATTAAATATTACGACTTTAAGGATAAAATTTCTTAGATAAAAGGTTTCAGTAAACGATCTGTGAATAAAAACAAGGTTTATAGTATGAAGTTTGTTTATACAAGACAAAAAAAATCAGGGATCCTATCAAGTTATACAGTACCATGATACTCTATGCATAATATGTATAGGTTTTAAATCAACGTTATGATAGACTTAAAAATATCTTCAAACCACCGTAGCCGGGAAAAAATATTATAGTCCTTTCATATCGGTTAAACGACAATCAGTATTATAATGGAAAACCATAGTTTTGGGCTAATCTGGTTTCCGAATAACGCCAATTTTCGCTCTCCCAACTTTGACTTGAGGTCCAAAAATTTAAACTTCACTCGTGAGCGGCATTGGTAAGGGAGAGGATAATTTCCTCCAAGGTCTGGAAACCCTCATCGTCATGGAAGGCCATTGCAGCGGCTGCGGATAACTCCGCAGGTAGACCTCAAGAGTCTCCTCACAGCAAAATCACCCATTCCTAGCTCACAGGGACGGCGAGGTGAACACTGGTCAAAATTTATTAGGGCTCGAACTCCCGTGGATTCAGACTTAATCTTTAAGGTCTTAGAAACATTATAGATCTTGCCATGTGTAAAGTACAGTCAGATGAATTCGAGTATTCTTCGTAATTAACAATGTCACATTTTATGTTTATTCAGAATCTCATTCTGACCTTAAGCTGA
The DNA here is from genome assembly GCF_036898095.1 of Palaemon carinicauda. Taxonomy (NCBI): domain Eukaryota; kingdom Metazoa; phylum Arthropoda; class Malacostraca; order Decapoda; family Palaemonidae; genus Palaemon; species Palaemon carinicauda. The sequence continues at coordinate 33,057,522 of NC_090746.1, read as the reverse complement.
CACATGGCACTAGTCCGTGTTTCTGCACAAGGCAGTAGATAATTATGCACAAGCTCGTCAATAAAATCAAAGGTAACGTTATAAAATGTAAGGATATATATTTCTTCCAGTATATCATCAATAAAATGTTTAATACCCACACGGATACCCTTAAAGTTTTCAAGATTAGAATTTATTTATTTTGAATATTATCCTAAACGAAATTCGGTTGATAAAATATAGCAACCTAAACTCCAGTTCTAAGATGGGCATTACATAAGTATATCAAATTTCCAGTTGACGCACTACGTATTCATTTTGTGGGTTTTTTTTTTCTTGTATTTCATTGGGTCGGAGTGAAAAATGAATAGTGATGGTGCGGCTGGGGGATGAACATCTCTGTTAAACAAGACAGGTGATAGATGGCTAACGCCCAAGGTTATTTTTTGTTTCACTTTTCGTTTTTTTATACATGTTATTTTTCTTACCTGGGATAGACTTTACCATCTAAAATTCATTTTTATGTATAAACATATAACTGGAGGATAGGCAGTCCTTGGTTTATAATATTTCAAATATTTCGTAGATATTAGCTTTCGCAGTTGGGCAATTCCTTTGGCTTACGACTGAATTAATTCAAATCTCTATTTGTTTTGGGATGAATAAAAAGATGATAAAGTCTCTTCCAGGACTTACAGCTTTGTGCATTCATCCATGTCAGTGTAGGATTCTATATAAATATGTTATCTCGTCATTCTGTTACGCAGTTTTTTTATTTTAGAATTGACAATAGCAACAATTCCCGAATGTCTTCTTTCCTTCTATTCAAATTCTACGTAACGGTGACAATTTTGTCGAGATAATTTATAATAGAATGTGGTAAGCTATGTTCACCTGTGTGCGTGTCTGATATATATATATATATATATATATATATATATATATATATATATATATATATATATATACACACACACACACACACATATATATATATATATATATATATGTGTGTGTGTGTGTGTATATATATATATATATATATATATATATATATATACACACACACACACACACACACACACACATATATATATATATACATTAAATTATTTGTCCTTTTCCTTAGAGGGCGGGGCTAAAAAGAGGTTGCTCTCCCGAATCTCATCTAGTAATCTGAGAGAGAGAGAGAGAGAGAGAGAGAGAGAGAGAGAGAGAGAGAGAGAGAGAGAGAGAGAAGACTTCTATGATAACTATAACAAATGACTACAAATTCATACCACATGCTAGGAATAAACTAATGCGCATATAAAATTAAATTCAATCTTTCCAGGACACTGACTTAGCCGTCTACTCTGATGGCTCAATAAATGGACCCTAAAAATGACCACTCCAACACCGAAGGAACATATAACCTATGAAGCTTACGCATTTAGATCATATCTTACAAACAGTCGCCAAACAACTTGTAAGGTAATACTCTCGTGTCGGAAAAAACGTCATGTTAATTTAGCTATCTTCATATTCATATTCATTCCTTACAGTCGCGTGGAAGAGGTATCAAAGGCGAGTTTATTTTTCACGTCTTAATAATCGGTTTTGGAAAATTCAACGATCTGATATATCCAAATATATCTTGTATTTGAAATTTTGTATAAATTGGCATACCAATATGTAATATATGAAATTGTCAGAATTAAACTACAGAGAAAACATCACATAAATTCCATATAGTATGGGATTAAGTAAAAACCAACAATCGTCCAGCAGTATGTTGCCGTAAATAAAAGATATCAAATTAGAAAAATGAAAAGAAATGCATGTTTTTCTTCCTCATTGTAACCTAAATTACAAAAGGGTCTAAACTGACGTACATGAACATGTATCTTAAATGGATAGTCAAACGTGTCAGCATAAGTATCAAAATTAATTCAGTAATCTTTGCTATAGCAGATAAACTTCAAAGTTAACGAAAAAATATTCTGACAGAAACATCTTGTTAGAATCTTATTTCTTGTCAACTTTTTGATGAGAAGGCAATTAACAGGAACATACTAACAAGTAACCAACGAGAAGGATTTTACGGGGATCTTGATATGAAATGAATAAAACAGGAGATAAAACTGGATACTACTCATATAGAAAACGCAATATATAGCAATAACCGAGTATCCCTTCAAACACTTTTAACTGAACTGAGGATAATTAACTATAAAAAACGGAACCCTCGAGGAGACAGAATGGAACAAAGTTTATTGAATTTAACACTGCACATCAGTCATTGGAATTTTTAATAATTTTGTATTATCGCAGCCACAAAACCACCTTTATCAAAATTACTCCTACCATTAACATTACGGTTCAAAAGAATTAATGAATGAATCGTTTTTCGTCTCCTACAAACAACGAAAATTGCTATTAGATTCCAGTCCATTTTCAGATGTTCCAAATACGTCTCTTAAAATTACTCTATTGGCCATTTGTTCAGTCTGATGAGGAAGCTAAAAATGCTGCATGTACTTTTTTTACAATGAAAGTAAGTCAATCAATTTTCCTTAATTGTCTCGAGTACAAGTAACAAAGGGAGGGGGCCAAATGATTGGTCAATACTGAAGCAATTAATCTGT
>NC_090746.1:33037416-33039916 GCF_036898095.1 Palaemon carinicauda | reverse complement strand
CCATGAATCAAATAGACAGAAACCGAAGTACAAACAAAAAGTAAAGACAATTTCTAAGATTGGAAAATATAAAATAATATTCCGAATGATCAGAATGAAACACAGATATATGCTCACCTTGCTGTTCTACAATAAATAAGAACCAACATTAAAATCAAGACTTCCATTATCACTGGCTCATTTACATTTAAGGCGAATGTATAACAAACAGAACTCTACATCCTTGATCTAGAAAGCAAGACATGAAACAACCAGTCACGCCCTTCAGGTATGTGCTACATCTACACAATTACGCTTTGGATCATACAAAACTGTCTCCACACAACTGTATTTTTTTACCTATAACATCATATATACTTCACCTCTAATATTAATAATACATTTCTAATACAGTGTCATGTAGTACACAATTTCATAGTCAATAAACTCTACTTCCTCCAGAGTATGGCCGGACTACAAGGAATAGCCTATCTTTTTATGAAAACGAATTTGCCTCTACCGAATCCACTTGCTCAAATAACCTAGGTTTTCACCTACGACTACTTAAAACAAGAGTGCTTCCTGCTCAACAACATCACTCTTAACGTATAAATTCAACTCGGAAAAGTGCAGCTTCCTGTCTTCAACGAGATGAGATAATTTATTTAATATACAATAAGCTAATGGACTACTACTTACAATTTAGCCATCATCTAAAAACAACATTTACAATATATCACATCCCTTGGTTGCCCTGTTCCTCTTTTATATTATCAAATGTATTTCATAACTTGTTCCATTAACAAAGAACTTTTATGACATCTTGGCGAACTTCCACATGATTTTATTCACTCAAGTACATTCACATGTGGCTGTGCTCTCTTGCAAAATTGCCTTCGGTACATAAATCCTTGAGAGAGAGAGAGAGAGAGAGAGAGAGAGAGAGAGAGAGAGAGAGAGAGAGAGAGAGAGAAAAGAAGAAGAAGAAGAAGAAGAAGAAGAAGAAGAAGAATATCAACCCTAAAGAAATAGGACTATTGTGAAATTCGAAGATTTTCACCTTAATCTGAAATTAAAACTCCAGCATAAATTCAGGAGCTCGTCGAGACACCCGTCATCCTGGAATAACGCCTCTTCGCCGTGCCACCTGCAACGACCTCCCTTGCCATCACCAGCATTTCTCAAAGAAACGGCTTAAACTCATGTTGATGTCACGACCCTTTGAACCTTGACACCTCGGTTACCCTCACCACTTTTATCACGACTCGCCAGCGCTCACCAGACTCGATCAAGCTTACCCATATTCTGGACCCAAAGCCGTGACCTAACTACAGTGCAATTGAATTCTAACTTATTATCACCCAAAATACTTCACTGGCGCTCTAATGGTTCACAGTAACCCCTCAGTAAATTTCTGAAATTTACTGAATATTTCTTAACAAGAACGCAATGTTTGAAAGGATCAGGCAATATATCTACGAGCTTAGTCCAGTTACTCGCAATAAGAACAAACTCACATTTTATTATATGAGAATTTTTTTTTTCAATAATCCAGTCTGCAAATTGATAGGCAAACTATTCCCATTACCAAAGAAAAATCCACCATACGAAAAAAATACAATCGAATATAAAATAAAAATACAACACAGTAACCTTTCACGTTCGTGCCCATAAAATAAAAGGGCAAGTAAGATTTTGAATCTGTGCTCGTGAATGTTCAAATGAACAAGCACGAAACTGAAACAACATTTAGGAACTGTTTTTCCAATGCAAAGCGGAGAATAAAATTTTCCAGTTACTCTAATGAAAACTTGTTTCAGTGATCGAAGGTCAAAGCGACACTAATCTACCGAATACAAGTCTCCCAAACTTTCTTTATCAAATTACTAATCACACACATACACACACACACACACACACACATATATATATATATATATGTATATATATATATATATATATATATATATATATATATATATATATATATACAGCATATATAAAACAGGCATGGATCTCCTTCTTTCCGGCAATGTTGATTTATATGTTAAAGATATTTAAAAAAAAAAGCTAAAAATTAATTAAATAACAAAAAGAGGATTTCATCTACGGAAACGACAAATCTCTCTCTCTCTCTCTCTCTCTCTCTCTCTCTCTCTCTCTCTCTCTCTCTCTCTCTCTCTCTCTCTCTCTAAAAAGATAAATTCTATTCCCAATGGTTTGGGACGACATCTTGAAGCCATTAGTCTCCAAAGATTACTATCAATACAAATCATCAAAAGTCCATGATTTATGTTAACTTCTCCAACGACTTTCTTCTTCTGATTTTTTTTCCTCAACATGGCGTGATTAATGGCGGTGAAAAAAGGCATTAGCATCTCAAGGTGACCCTGAAATCTATCTCGTAGTGTATGATCTGCGTCGGCTCAGTTACAGTATATGGCAAAGAATAATTCATAAAGGGCATATAACAAATTCAAAACAAAATCCTAACCCAACTAAATTACCATTTTCATTGCTT
>NC_090746.1:33029916-33032416 GCF_036898095.1 Palaemon carinicauda | reverse complement strand
AAAAAATCCTAAACCAAGCAACTACAATAAAAGTCCATTAAATGATCGTCAGACGATAATGAATTTAGCATATTTCTCATTAATACAAATAATAAAACTTTTTGAGTCTAAAATCTAAGAGTAGGATCCTGTCAACTGCTCAAGCTCCTACTGGAACTAATACTTTCATTTACTCCACCAGCCTTTTAATTCGTGGGAAATCCATCTGGACTGAGCTAATGTTACTCTCGCGAGACTTCAAAGGAGTAATTATGATCTCATCTTAAACCTACCTAAATGCCCCTATAGAAAAATGTCAAGGCAAGGAGACAAGCAATGCAAAGTCACTAACATAAGTCACAAATGCAAGCTTTTGATCGATCGATTACCAGTTATCTCTCAGTGTATAATAATAATAACAACAATAAAGACCTTATTAAACCGGTTACACTTTATCAACATTTTCCTCTTGATCTTAAAGATTCATTTGAGCGCGTGTCTGTTTTCAAGTGCAAATTATTCTCGTTCGACCTCACAGGCCGAGAAAACAGAAGATTAAAAAAATTGCTGTAAAAATACAGTATGTGCACGTCTGACAAAAATAAAATTGGAATTGTCAGACAGGTTTACGCATACATGAGAACAACATTTTCGTTCTAGAAATCCAAGCTAAATTACCTCTAACTCTTACAGAGAATGAGAGGGGAGAAGATATAAATGCAATTAATTCCCGTTAACCTTATGACGTAATTAGGGCGGCTAAACAGGAATCTATAGCTTTTCATATACACCAGACCACACCCTTTTAGAACAAAACCGCTCATCTCACACTAGCTCCACCAATATTTATCAATAGGATGGTTCACCGTACGGTCTATGGTCCAGCAACCAAGGAGAACAACAACCCCGACCTTGAATTGAAAAAGCACGAGGCAGTATCAAATAGAATCCATACAAATGGGCGGAGGATTTGGAGGCGGTACACATTCCCATACTCCAGACATGTTGGCCGTTGGCATCCCCTCTCCCCTAATGTCGAGGAATCTAACCACTGACATCCGGAACGTGCCACAACCCAAACACTCACAGCACATTCCCAAGCTTAAACGACAAGGGTCAAATAAAGGAGGAATGTTAATGAACCCAAGAGCAAGTCACTCAAATTTGTCCTAAGAAAACACATTTCACTCAACTTTTTTTTTTTTTTTTTTTTTTGATGGGATCCTCGACCACTCGTTATTAATTACTATTATAATTATTACTATTACTATTTCATCCTCCTATAAGACTATGGTTTTGGTTCAGTTTTTATTTGTTAATCATATATTAGCAAGTTTGAAATGACACGATCAAATAATTTTTAAGCCTTTTTATCAATCTTCAATATGTACCACAAAACAGCTGACTAGATTTTGGAGTGAATACTTGTTTAGATATGATAGCAAATTCTTTAATAAAGCTACTTAAAGATTTTGTCTTCGATGCATATTCGAATATATTAACAATGTATTGATGTTGTGAGAAAAAACAATAATGGCACAAGGTACATGGGTATAATCGTTTGTCCTTTAGTCCTATAGAAAGACGCATTTAGCGCCTTTTACTTAGCTAACTATGTTATTTGTCATAAATGGATTATGACATAGCAATAACTGATGGTGTAAAAAAATCCAAACCACATAAATTATCCTTTTAGACAAAATGTACCCCTAAAACAAAATGACAAAAATGTGATTAAAATTATCATCAAAATTTCTTATCATTGACAATATATCATATATATATATATATATATATATATATATATATATATATATGTGTGTGTGTGTGTGTGCGTGTATATATATATGCACATACATACCTATATATATATATATATATATATATATATATATATATATACACACACACACACACACACACATATATATATATATATATATATATATATATATATATATATAAAGTGTATTTATCAAATGACATTAAATTATTCTAGAAACCGAATAACAATAGTATAAAAAGAATATGACATCATCACACCCTAAATAAAAGCAGTGAATTCTAAGACAGTTACTACATTTGGAGAAGGGACAAAGTCGAAAGAAAAATTAGAAGAAAAAAAAATAGAAATTTCAAAGTCTATCTATAAAACAAAATAAACGAGGCCAATTAGCCAGAAAGCATCCGAATTATGCAGTTCTTTTCTGTTACCTGATTTTACTAGTAATAATCATCAAAATCAACAACCAAACCCCAAATTGATTAAAAAATGTCTATTTAAGAGTTAAATAGGATCTTAAAAAAATGGTTAGAGTAATAACGAGGGAGGGACAGAAATAATCTCAGTAAACATGTTCATACCCAGTTCGAAATGTACAAATATCTATTCACAACAGTAATTCCTGGCCGATTTACTTCCTCTATTCAAAACGTATTTGTCTATTTGAGACTGTTTTCGTGTTAGAATTCTATTAATTAGTGGACAAAACTTTAACTGAAAATTGCATCAATAAGGACA
>NC_090746.1:33014916-33027416 GCF_036898095.1 Palaemon carinicauda | reverse complement strand
GCGTATAGCATTTACCTTGCAAAAATATGAAATGCTCTCTCTCTCTCTCTCTCTCTCTCTCTCTCTCTCTCTCTCTCTCTCTCTCTCTCTCTCTCTCTCTCTCTCTCTCTCTCTTAATATATATATATACATATATATATGTATATATATATATATATATATATATATATATATATATATATATATAGTGTGTGTGTGTGTCTGTGTGTGTGTATGTATTACATATTACGTTTTATCAACCAAAGAACCACACAAAGGCCTTAAAAGGAAATTAAGCAAAGCATGACTTGAATAAAAATTTTATGATGACTGAGACATTATCATGTGCGCGGTTCGCTAAGCATCGTTCACATGTGAGGCTGAAGATTAGGTTGATACAATTTTACATTCACTTCAAATCCACATATACTTTAAAAGAAAACTTATCACAAGGAAATTGTTTCCTAAGAACTGACTTGGTCGACAAAGCTAATAAAAAATGTATGAAGAGCAATTGCGCATCGAGGGAATAGAACTGGAAGGAAGGAAATAAGAAATGATGAAAAGGGATCAGGAATAGGAAGAAGAAAGCTTTTGGAATTCAAGTTCTGTTATTAATTCGCACTTTAACATGTTTATCTAAACTTGAAATAACTCTCAACCTTCACTGCTAATGACAATTTCCTGCACACTTTAACAATATGTTATGAAAAAAGGTGGTTACTAAATGAAATTATTGCAGCCTGTACTTGAATTATGGCAGCTTGTTACATAATAAATACATTATAATTATTGTTATACCGAGATGTAAATCCCACATGACTTCTTGAAGAGTATAACTCTAAGATAAATATACATACATGCATACATACAATATGCAAGCACTGTGTATTTCTTTCCGCTCAGTATGGAAGGCAAATGGAGAAGGAAGGCATAATGATTTGGACCTGCATCAAAAGAAGTCCTTAAAGGAAACCATGAAGCCATTGTGTGTAAGGGATGACTTCGGAAATGCAAAGAATGGGGAGGAAGGATGAAAGAGCAAAAAACCACAAAGCACAAGCACACACCAATTGGCCCTCTTGTACGGAACCCAAATGAGTGGCATATCTGACAGCCCACATTGGGCCCTGGAAATGGATCACTTGATATGTAGAGACGACAAAGTAAATCATATTGTACTTAGCATTCAGACACAAATACCATATAAATTGTAAAAGGACAGGGTAGGGACTGAACAATGGCTTCTAACGACTTCTTTTCAAGTCCCAATACTGATCCTGGTCATTATCTCATTTGCGTCGAGGTAAGAAGATGCTTCCATATAAAAGATGGAATGGGATAAGATACTGGATGTAAGGTATTGTTCACAGCTTTGTGCTCCGAATAAGGGGAAATTACCTTGACCACTCTACCAACAAGCCCGCAATGTACGTAAGCCTTACGTTATGCTCCTACACATGATTCCATTCTGTTAGGTTTAGTAAACTTTTACATGCGCAAAACCAATTTTCTTAATAGACTAATAGCCCAGTAATTAATTATTGAAAAACACTGCGTTGCTAACTCATCTCAAACAATATAAGCATTACTATATGATCTTGAAAAGAAGCTTTTAATATACTACCATAGTAAAATAAATGGCGGTTACCACTTCCAATAAAACAAACTGCTTTTACTCATTGAATTCCCAAAACATCAACGTTAACGAAAATCATGTAATTGATAATTGTTTGTGAAACTTTGTAAACATATACAGTAACTTCATGCAATGAAAATAATAATAAAACCGAGTTGCGTTAACTTAAAAGTATTTTCCAAATTAGCCGAACTTAAATTATTTACTACGAATAGTTTCCTCGTTAACGTTGGGAGCATATTTATTAGCCTAAAATAATAACGGTCGATTTTCTCCTTCCTTGACGTGACCACAGTGATGGGCGTAGCAAAGCTTAAATGGCGGCATGTTTTCATTTCTAAACTGCAAGGACTGAAAAAAAATAAGGATAGAGTTTTTTCCTTCGAGATTTTAAAACAAGTCCATGGATGACATGCATTGTGTACTAGTGTAAAACTCTGACTCTACTGCTAAGCACACCATCCATTATTGTTTCATCGTCATGGACTTAACTTGTCTCGGTGTGACTAGTCAATAAACCAGTGTTTGAGTAGGTATAACAAAGTGAAAATCCTTCACTTTCATGAACTCTACTTTTGCACCATTTTCTTTCTAATAAAAAGCATAAGAGCATAATATTAATAAACTATGACAGCAGCACAGTTTTTTCTTTTTTTTTTCTTTTTCTACCAATCTACATCTTGTTTCAAAGTGGGCAACTATTCCAAAACAAAGAAACAAACTGAATAACACTGGAATCGTGTCTCGTGGTTTTGTAATGGAATTTTCACGTTAGAGGAACAATCATAACGTAATTAAATGGAATGTTACCGATGAGCAACACTGATTTAGTCAAGACACCTCTGAATTAGTAATTGATAGGCCAGTCAAAGTCTAATGGAAGAGACCACTAAATTTAAATTAAAAATAAAAATGTGAATATCATGATCCAACATAACAATATTATGACATAATTCTTCTACATGAGCCTTCTTGCAGCAATATATATATATATATATATATATATATATATATATATATATATATACACATATATATATATATATATATATACAGTATATATATATATATATATATATATATATATATATATATATATATATGTATATATATATAAACATATATTCCCAGAAATAATATGTACCGTATAAATTGAAAACACAAATAAGATGAAATGATTATTTGTATTAATGCACTTAAAGCGGACGACTATAGCTAGCTGGTACTGCTCCCGTGATAACTTCTGAAACCTTGATACCTCCTCTTAAAAAATCCAATCAGTTTACCTAAGACAACATAGAACCAATAGAGGAACAAAAAAAAAAAAGTTGAGAAAATAAAAGCAACATTCGGATAAAACATGACACTAAAAACATTCGAATTTAGCAAAAACTGGATTCATAGAAAAACCATCTGTATTATTGAGCTATCTAACGACCTTTAACTCTACGTATATCATATAATACCTACAAATTACGTAAGAAACGAAGACTGCGCAGCAGTAAACACGGTCTTTTCTTGAGAGAGAGAGAGAGAGAGAGAGAGAGAGAGAGAGAGGAGAGAGAGAGAGAGAGAGAGAGAGAGAGAGAGAGAGAGAGGTTCGTAACATTCCAGAAACGCGAATCTTTTTTTTCTGGGGGGGGGGGGTTTCGCTCTTAGACTCCGACCAGGAGTCCAACCTTGGGCGATTGCTTCGGCCGTCGAATACGTGACTTCAAACTCACCATTAGACACATCTGATAAGAGCAGAACTGTAAAATCGAAAGTCTCGCGCTGCCTGGTGGTTTCTTGGACTTTACTGACAAAGCTTGTAACAAGCATTGTAGCCTCGTAGGTTTTCCAGATCTACTTGGTCATTCTCATTGTGGTCTATAGGACAGACTTAACATGTGCATGCAGCTCTATTCTGTTTCCAGGCAATAAAAAATCAGGTCAATTGACAGCACTCTAGTCCCTAGAAAATGAACAGCAATCAAACGAACGGCTACATTCCGGGACAGTCATACTGTAGGAAAATGACTTGCAATTCTTTGTTTTTCTGTTCAGGGAAGGAAATGACACTCCTTTCAACTGTCACCATAAAAAGTCCTAAGAAATTACAAAGATTCCCTTCCCTACCCTCGATAATCGAAGGATACTGAAAGCGCAAATATAACAAGACACGGCACACGGTAAGCAGCCGACAACAAATGCACATGCGAAGGGGAGCTGAGGTCAATCATCAATAATAAGCACAAAGGAACTAGGCAGCACAATAATCCATCCTCTTTAATCGCTGCCTAGAAGTCAGTCTCTCTCTCTCTCTCTCTCTCTCTCTCTCTCTCTCTCTCTCTCTCTCTCTCTCTCTCTCTCTCTCTCTGGCGATTGTGCTTTTATGGTAATTTATTCATAATTTCTTCAAAACATGTCTCAATGATCTTTCAAATGCCGAAGCCAATTGCTGTCCATGCTAATGTAAATAACATTCTTACATAATCCAGGTGAATAATTTTCAACAAGTAGAAAAAAAAAACTATGTTAAATCCATAATATGAAAATTACTCAGAATTTTGGAAATATTCGTATCAAATTTTCAAAACATACAAATGTTATTCCGAGTTGAGTTTCATAGCCAGGATACCCAGGAGGCTCAAGCTTAGTCCCGCATTGCATTAATATTTCCGATCTACAAAAAGAGGGGAACTGTACAAACAACACCCACAGTAAAATGGTGGAAAGGCTGAAGAAAAACAATATCCCAATTTCTATGTAGAAATGTTTTATCAGATTAGGACAAAAGACAGAGGTATTATCAAACGTTAGAGGGAAAGCACCTCGAAATAAGGAATAATCACAATGACAATAACATCCGCCAGCCAAGCCCATCCGCAAATTTATTACACATAATTAGCAAAGATGACTAAACGATAAAAAGTGCATAGAAAAAAATTGTCTTCACTATCTTCGGTTCAGCTTTCCAGTGTAATGAACATCATGGGGCAACAAAATGCAAGCAGAAAAGAAAATAGCGTCAACATATATGATATAAAACTGTTACATAAATTTCTCTCGGGGAGAAATAGCCTACATTCCCCACAACTCCAATTAATCTATTTAAGGGACAAATATTTATTCAGTTCTACGTACAATATATGCCCTCTGATGTCTCGCGTACTAATTTAATCATGGTTACATTTGGGGTTCTAAATGTATTGATAAAATTAATCCAGAATAGTTACATTAGATTAAATTAGGCAATATCGAGCAATAGCCAAAATGTAAACCTCTCAATTATATAAAAAATCAGATATGTAGCTCTTCAAAATAGTGATAGGCAGAAAGGAAATGATTATGTGCTTGAAAAAAACATTTCAATATAATAAACTTTCTTGTAAGGGTACACTTTCATTATTTGCGCATAGTATTTCATCCATTTTCGATAAAATATATCATTTATGTTATTGTCAAAGGATACAAAATTTAATAATAAAAAAATATCTACTTGGTTGTTAAAATATAACATCCAAAAGTTTCAGAAATAATTTAATGATTTTACAATCTTAAACTTACCACATCAAAACTATGGGCATGGGCAGAGCAGTCCATTTGGAAAATGCAACATCCATGCAATGATAAACATAAACTGCCATCTATTTTCATGTAAACAAGCACGCTAATATATAATTTCTATTTCTAAGTACTAGTATTTGAATTTGTCATGTATTTAATTACTTTTGCCGTAACATGCTTTTTTCTAGAAATCGAACCCGTAAAAGACAAAACTATTTTGCCTTCTCATTTTCTCTCCATGAGAAGCGAAGCCATTTGCGTCTTATCATTCAGTTACGTTTAAAGATTATTCCCTAGAAATGCAACAAAATATATACAAAAACGCCACAATGAAGAATGGGAACATGTTGAAAACTAATAGTTGGAGGGAAATAAATTTGCTTGACTGAGACCATAACTACAATATTAATCATAGGAAATTTATAATGATTATTTATATACAGTATATCACCTCCCTAAATTTTGGCTCTACTAAGATAGGTTGAAAATTTAATTTCCTCACCATGGGAGGTGAAATTATGACAAATTTCAATAGTAAGATTTTGTAAATAAGATTGAGTATATACAACATACATGCATATAAATTATACGATAGATAAAATGCTACTAAACTAAACGTACAACATGAACACAAAGTGGATTTGCTCTTTAGATCTTCATATTCATGCACTTATTTGCGTCGAATAAAGTTGAAAAATTTTCAATAACTGGAGTTTTGCCTCCATACTGTAACTAAGTTATGTTTTTTAAAAGTTCAAAGATGCAGTACCTTGACGCTTTTGACCGTCATTTCACTCCAGTAAGGGCCCTTTAAAATTTTTCCAACCATGAAATATCGAATTCTATAGCTTAGAGAAAATAACTTCAACGATCAAGCAGGCTATACACCGTAAGTACTGGATATTTTGACTGAAATCGAATAGCGTTAGACCTTTATTTGACCAGCCAGTATTAAACCTTGCTATTTTGCACGACAATATCATTATCAAATAAATAGACTAAACCAACAAATAATCTCGAATGATCTATTAGAACTAGGCCACATACAACGATAACTTCCTTAATCCTGAACGTTATACCCATGCAAATAACCGAATCATTTATATACTTACCTCCTTTTTCCAAAAAAAAATTAAGCAGGTAAATAGAAAATTAAGGCGCATTAGCTATCCCCAACAGAAGTTTTGTTAATCTAGCTGTGTATATTACATTTTTAGGTTAAACAATACAACTGGATTCATTATAAAGTGATAGGTAACACTAACAGAAAAAGAACGGTGCAATGTACGAGTAACGTATTAGGTACCCTACCATAAAAACGCTACAAAATAATATATACACATATATATGTATATATATATAAACACACACATACATAAAACTTAATTTATAAGGTACAAACATTAAATGTCTGTATCAGGTTAAGAGATTGCGAGTGCATGAGAGAGAATATGTTGTTTACTCTCCCGTTTAGCGAATAGTCTAATAAATTGAAGTCCTAAAATAGTAAAAATGAAACAAATAGTAGCAAGCAATGATCGGATAATCCATAAAATGTTTGATTTGAATAAATAAAGTCATTTGACATCTTACTAAATCAAGGAATGTTAATGTCCATTTGGTTCAGATGATGCAGAGGCGTAATCTAATATCTTATTTTTTTTTATATAAAAAATAATCACTATAATTTACACAGATTGATCGAGGAAAACACTTTAAGCCGGACGTTAAATCAATTTGCAATAACAATATCAAATTCAAAATATAAGCATAAGTACGAATTGCCAAAATAAAGATTACTAATGTAAAAGCAGGGAAAATTGTGAACTGAATGGCCATTTCATTAGGAAATTACCAAGATCTACATATGCTCACCTGGCATTTATTACATAAAAGAATTAAATAAAGTTAGTATTCTTAGATAAAAAAAAACCCTTATAACATTACCAAGGCGTTTCGACTAAAGGATATTTCATGCGTTAACTACGAAGCTTCAGCATGGCTCTGCTATATTGAGAAACAAATATAGGAGAATATAAAAAAGTAATGAAGAGTGAAATGTTAAGGACAAATAGGCGAAGCTATTTTAAGCGACGGTCTGGACCACAGCCAAAAGGAAAGAGATCAGTTCCTTTTAAGACGAGGACTCTCTTATCACTGAGTCTGGATGTGAGTGACCTCATCCTAGTCTTCGCCCAGAAATAACCACAGTCACTATGCGTTTCCTCACAGCTACAAAGAAAGCTTAATAAGGCGATATTCAGAACTCGAAACTGAAACCACTGGAAACCAAATTTGAGAGGATTATAACGAAGAAAAGACTTCGTCTACAACAGAGGTGAGGATAAATTGTATTTTCATTTTGATAGGTACTCACTATTACAATCATTACGGTCACTATCATAATTACTATTACTATGAGCAGCAACACTTGTATTACTTTTTTAGTTGTCATTTCCTTTGATTAAAAAAATATCTATTGGAATGGATGATGTCTACTATACGTACCCTAACTTACAATCAAAGTCTAATAAGATGTTGAATTTGGATTTCCACATATGGAATCCGGGATATAAAGCCAGGAGCTGGGGCCAGGTTGGAAAATCAATGTCAAGGTGCAACTTGGAAAATACGGGAGTTGCACTATGAAATAATATCTAAACTAATGGAAGAATGGAACCAGGAAAAGGATGTAAAATAGAAGGCATCTATGGGCTGAAATAACCATTCAGTAATATCGACAGTCCATCACGAGAAGTGTACTACCACCCTACAGAGTAATAACATGATGAAAAAAAGGTTAATGCTAACAATATGGAAAGCACCTAATACTGTATGAGAAATAAACTGGATTCTGAATCATGAAGGGGGACCCGAATTAACTGAAATGCTAAAACAGCAAAACTTCTAATAGCCACGTGGTTCTCTAAAACTAAAACGTATATATTCTTATGTTAACTTATGCGAGAGCATCTTTTAACAGGCAAACGACTAGTCATGGGAATAATAGTACCCTGGGCAAGGCTTTCATACTGAAGCTCAAAAATTCATCTCCAATCTTCTACTGAAGCTTGTTTCACCAACGATTTTCTTACTTAAGCTCAAAAATTCCTATACGATTTATTAAAGCCCAAACTTTCTTACTGAAACTCAGATTTTTCTTGTCATTTTTACTAAAGCTCATACTTTCCTAAAAGTCTTTCTTACTAAAGCTCAAAGTCTACTCCACCGTTTATCAAAGCTCAGATTTTCCTCTGTGTCTTCCTAAAGCTCAATTTTTTTCTTTATGATTGTTTTACTAAAGCTCAAAAGTTTTCCATAGATTTCTTATTGGCACTTAAAATAGCATTCTATGTCCTTCTTACAGAAACTTAAATGTCCCTATAATGGCTGCCTTACTGAAGCTCAAATTTCATTCCTTTTTTTTAATGAAGCATAAAGTTGCCTCTTTGTCATTCTTATTGAAGCTTAAACTTTCTTGTCTAAATGAAGCGAAGTTCAAGTCGAGAAATAATCGAATTTTGTTAATTAAAATCTCACTATTTATTTTGAAGTGCAACATCTTTAATTATAATAAAGGTATCAATAGAAATAAGAGTAAAATTAGTAAAATCACATTCTTACTCTTCATTTACTCCCAAAACACTGGATATAAACTCAACGGTCTTACTTTAGTACGGGAACGAAAGCCTGAATTTCCACATAAACTAATAATCTACTATATTCTAACTTTGCTCATAGGATTAAGCTAAACACAAACACAGAACCTGAACAGGATGGAGCCATAGTATGGTAATATATTTTAATATTGTCATTAAAAGCATCACCTTCTCGCTTTAAACTTAAGAATCTAAGAAATTTATTTTCTTACTCTGAACTACAGGATAGGGATCATCAATGGCACAGGAAATATGCTGGGATATTCAATTGAAAAATAGTGCCATTGCACCAGATCTTGCAACAAGAAAAAGCGTGCCATTGCACCAGATCTTGCAACAAGAAAAAGCGTGCCATTGCACCAGACCTCTACAATTTATAAGACGAACACTAACCTAAAAAGTAACTAAATAAACACACTTAAGTGAAGAAAGTATTCTGAACACTTCAGTAAATTCTTGAATTTTTCAAGACACTCACATTATCACAACATGTGAGCAGAATAGAATAAATTCATGAAAATCCATAGCTTAATTCGGTTGTGTATCCTTGAATTCAAGTACAGTTTTTCAGCTAATGATAAAACATCATCAGAAATCAAATTCAACTGAGAAGTTCCCCAATGATAATTTTCTTAAACGAATAAGCGACTAATCCGTTCAACTTGGACATCTATCTTCGAAATATTATTCAATGATCAATATCAAGAAGTTATTATCCAGTCTTAAAGCAATATTCATCCATCAAGAGGGTTCTCTATTGAGAATTAAATCTTTTCATGAGAATCTCACTGTTGACTTTAAATATCCAGACTTTCTAATCAGAAATATTTTGCTTGAAGATGCAATAATCAGAGGAATCTCTCTCTCTCTCTCTCTCTCTCTCTCTCTCTCTCTCTCTCTCTCTCTCTCTCTCTCTCTTTCTGGTCTAGGTCTACCCTTTTTCAGTAAGGAATAAGAAATAACGCAATTTAAAACGAGTTTCGATTGGTATTTGCTGAAATAATACATAAATTAAACATCTCGGGACCAAGATATAGTTTCTTTATTGAACATCGCGCCTTCCTATCAGTCAACAGCTAAGATACGAACGCAGACATACATTGAAAGTTCACATTATTCTTTCACAATTAAATAACTTGAGTCCATTCTGTCGTGGTTTGAGTAGAATAAATAGGGCTGTCCCAAATGTGTTTAACTGTATAAGCAAGTGGAATAATAAAACGTTACAAAGAACGCATTAAATACGACGAAATTACTCCGTAAGAAAAAAAAAATCAGAAGAGGAGGAATACGGTATCAGGATACCACTAAGTTACATTCCTTGACTAGTCAGAGACCTCTCCCGATAGATGTGTTCTTGGCAGTTGAAAACTGAACAAAGATAAAGATTAAGAAATGGGACGACGAGGCCGGAATAGACAGAAGGGAGCGAACAAGAGTAACACTACAAAAACAAACAGATGGATCGAAAAGACTACGAAAAACCTTCAAAGCCTTTTACCGTGTGCTACACGAGCAGACTGTAATCTGTGCTCTAAGGTCCCTCTAAAATTCTTACAACCACCAGATGCTTAATCGCCCTACCAGCGACAAACGTGCTGGCGTAATGGCAGTATTGATGTATGACTCTGCAATAAAAAAGAACCAAGGACTGTGTGTAGCAGGAATTTCTATCAAACACAAGTTGAAAGAGCGTCAGGATAATTTACGCACATGGGATGACTGAGGGATTTTAATCCAAAAATAGAGGCCTAAATGAATTTGAAATGTTCTACACGTGTTGGATATGCGAACCGTGAAAAGAACATCTAAATCAACTTGACATATAGCCTTTCTTAATCAAGCAAGAAAGGTTTACCTTTGCCCATTTGGGTCAGATGATACATTGGCGTAATTCAATAGTTTATTTCTGTTTATCTTGTAATAAATGACCATGATTTACCGAGATTACTCGGTGACAACACTTGGAATTGTGCCTTAGAACTTGTAGTAAAGTTAATTAGCAAAAGTATAATTACATAAAAAATGCACATCTCTCTGCGTTTCAAGATACAGTAAATCGTGATGAAAATCCAATCAAATAATAACGCAAAAAAAAAAAATGGTATAAGAAAAATTGAAGCAATCTGCAAATGCTATTTCGCCTCTCTTTTGACAGTATTTGATGATTCCAAGAATGGAATGGAATTCAGGAGAGAAATCATCACCTTTAATTTTTGTCCCTTTTTTTCATCCCTCTGATATGACCAATAAAACGTGATGTTTCCGACATTACTTCTTCTAGCAGTGACCTTCGATATTCCCAATGGGACGAGTCGGAAAATAGACTAGTCATTAAATCTGGAAGAATTGTTCGGTTATAAAGGAGGGATGGGATTGTGGGAATAAAACAGTATTTTTTTACGTAACCATTGCGATTCCTACTATGAAAATACCATAAGGTTACGGGTTTTAGAGAAAGTATTTTCAAACCATGGATATCTAATATTTTCCTGAAATAACCTAAACTACACATACACACAAGCTTGCACAGGCACAATATATCTAATAAATCATATCCTACCAAATGAAGTTCCCAGATATATCTATATTACCTTAATAACCCAGAGGGCGAAACGCATTAGTGGTTGGTGCCAAGTCACTCCTCCCTCACATCAACAAGGGTTCACGCACCCTAAGACTACGAGTTATCTCTGTTATTACCAATGTCATAAAAATCGTTATCATTATTTTCATTATTATTGCAACTCATAAAAATGTTATTGTTGTTACCAATGGGACCACGATTTTGATGATATCAAAGGATATAGCTCCTCCGGGCCGTGGCGTAATAAATGCAGTGTCTCTCTTCTTACGAGACCACAGACGAAGAAGGTACATCACGATAGCCCTATTTTGGAACGGCCATTTAGCTTGTCACCAGCAAAAAAGAGAAATGATCCCCCTTCTGAATATTTTCCGAGACCTGGAGACCCCTATCTCACCATATCCTTAATAAATTAGGCTCTCGTCCCGACTTTTTTTGCATATACGGAGCACCACTAGTGACACAAGGGAAGGACATGCAAATGTGATGGCACTAAAGATAGCCTTACAAAACTATCCTATGGTCTAGTTTGAAGAGCGAAGGTCATCTACGAGACCAGCTCAAGCATACGCCTTATGGAGGATAAATTCGTGTATTTCAAATTGAGTTTTCTTTAAAAAACGAATCTGCAGTATGTGGTACCTACGTTAATTACAAAGGAAGTTTTAATATAACATGAAACATAAAAACCGACTGCCCAGTTTTGGAACGTACAATCAGCTTGGGTTGTAACTTGGCTAATAATAATAATAATAATAATAATAATAATAATAATAATAATAATAATAATAATAATAATATACCTACAGCAAGAGCAATCAGAGATTTCTGACCTCCGCCAAAGGTAAATGGACTTGTCCATGGCATAAGATCTATCTGTGGTGGAAATTCGTCAAAATCCGTCAATTACTTTTGACGTTATCTTTAAAATGGCGACATATGCAAATCTGGACCTTGAATCCGGATCCGGATCATCTCCAAAATTAAATTGGGTTAAGATCTGTGATGAAAATTTCCTCTAAATCCGTAGACTAGTTCTGACATTATCTTTAAAACGGAGAAAAAATGCAAATCAGGATTTATAACC
>NC_090746.1:32934916-33009916 GCF_036898095.1 Palaemon carinicauda | reverse complement strand
ATCATGGATTGAGTACAAATTTACACAAGCACTCACGTGAGCTAGGAAAACTGTGATCATAAAGTATGTGCTATGAAAGGATAGAAAAACTGAATGTCCTTCATGAGAACTATGAGGATGAAAATACACCATTAAATGTTTCTATAAGGGTAACATGAAACGCGTGATATACACGACATTCAGGTTAATATTTACTTATATATCCTCCTTATTTTCGTCAGGAATCGACCTGGGAAGTATGTGTCAAGTGTTAATCTCCGCCTTTGAATTCGTGATTCAATAAGTTGTAGCATCGCATGTTAACATTTAGTAACTTTCATGATTATTGAAGAAAAATATACTGATTAGTAGACAAGCTAAAATACACTTGCCACGCTGTCACTGTAAAGTAAGAGGATTTTCCAAATGATCTTGCATTCACCAATGGAATAAAATTTCCATTTATCTTCACTTCAAAAAAAAAAAATCAGAGAAACAAATACAAAAAACCTAGAAAATTTCACGTGAGGTTAGCACAATTACATACATACATAATGTTAAGTAAGTGGTCTTACACAAAAAGATCAATTTGGACATAAACGTTGGTTGGGAGAACAGAACAACTGAAATGGGTAAAAGATTCTGGCCACCATATGTAGTTTATTACGAAAAGGTACAAACTTAAACTTTGTGCCCATAGGTTCTCGATCAACTTAACTTGCTAACATTGGCAAAAGACTAGGAGCAAGGACAAAGTGCTAATACCCACACACACACACACACACACACACATATATATATACACACACACACACACACACACATATATATATATATATATATATATATATATATATATATATATATATATATATCCTATCAGGGATGACTTCAGACAAAAAAAACACTGACACACATCGTTCGACTACTAAATCGTAGATGAACCCCTAGTACAGTAAAACTTCTACAATATCAAGTCACTTTCAGACTCTCTCTTTATCATTCCCAGTCAGCACACCATCATCTGTAGATATCAACCATTTCAAATTCCATTCAAAAGTAATTTTCTAATCCCAAAACTTTGGACATGCATTTTTTTTTTTTTTTTTTTGGTGATAACTCGCATCACCCACCAATAAAGATGTTCAACAATCACAGAGAAATAACGCACTAAAACAGCCACTCTCCTACCTACACACAAATCATCACGAAAGATCAAAACATTTTTACAACAACCTGTCATCTATACCATACATTCTCAATATTCTCCCCAATTCCTAAATAATATTTTTCAAATACCAAGTATGTTACATGCAATATTTTCCCTTTACTTTCAGACTTCTCGCATAAACTTTAAGTTAAAAAAAGAAATCAATCCAAGAACCCTCTTCCTTGTCTAAACACACACCAGTCTTCCACTTTAAGTTCCTTTGTACCGAGCGGTACATTCTCAATCAAAATCCTACCTTACACCTTCCCTGTTATACCGCAATAATTCTCAGTTACGTTTACCACAATGTTATACAACATAACTCTCATTCATTCGTTTGTTTCTACCTAACATACCTTACCAATTCTGGCCAGTCTATATCTATATCTATCTATCTATCTATCTATCTATCTATATATATATATATATATATATATATATATATATATATATATATATATATATAAAATTAAAAAAAAAACCACTTCAAAGAAAATGGCAAATATAAATGGGGTGTTATTTTTTAGAATATAGGAAAAAATAAGCCGCACGCGAGAGAGAGAGAGAGAGAGAGAGAGAGAGAGAGAGAGAGAGAGAGAGAGAGAGAGAGAGAGAGAGAGATATCTTAATACTTATAGCTAGAATATCAGAGTATCAAAAAGGCTACGGAAAACGTCGAACTTGAATTTCAATTTTAATATTAAAACGTGACTGACTTGAAACAGGGCGTGGCTAGCAAAGCAAAGAAACCCAAAGGGAGGAAAGCCACAGTGCAAATAACAATCAAGGCTAATTAATACTTAAGTCACGTACCACTCAATGACGAATATAATAGTTCTTCACTTCTAACTTATAACACGAGCATTTTCAATAAAAAAGATTTTCTTGAAGGCAGGATCCCGCACCATAATTACCTGGCCATTTTCTTTGTTGAATTATTTACCTTCATATATATATATGTTATTTTCATCTGTACTTTTTTATTCTGTACTTAAAACATACATTTTCCATTGCTATTTCATGTAAGCATACTTACTAAGCATCATTACCAAACAAGAAATGCTTTTGATTTGTTCTCAAATATAAAGACTATTTTACGTATAACCATCAAAGTATATATAAAAAAAAAAGAGATTTTACTCGATCAGAGCAATTTATTCTCCTTATTTTCATCCTATTATAATCAGAGTGCAAAATGTTAACGAATTTAATCTATCAGTTCTCGGATATCAAAAGCATAATGAAGACAACTCATAAATCATTTCTGACATTTTCTTGAGGTCATCAAAATGTCCCTTTTTCACGAGAGCAGATTTACAACTTGGGAAGACTAATCCAGAATCGGACAATTTTCTACCTAACTTAGCCATGCTGGCTATTCCCATTACACACTTTAACACGTTACGATATAACTATTCGGATAACTTCACTACACTCGCTATACCCACAGATGTTTAACCCTTTCATCCCGAACATCAAGTAACCTTTAAAACATCTACACACAATACACACAAAACTAATTCTTCATGATATTCATGCTAATTTGTATTCAGATTTTTCTGCAAAGGTTACTTGGCATTCCCAGATGAAAGAATTGAATACCAGTGAGCATGTGGGCATAACCATGTGTGGAGAATTAATTTTTCTTTATACATATAACCTCAAATATATAAATAAATTATACTCAACTGCAATATACGTTATGAAAAGGCAACTCTAAAAAATCGACATTCTCTCTCTCTCTCTCTCTCTCTCTCTCTCTCTCTCTCTCTCTCTCTCTCTCTCTCTCTCTCTCTCTCTCTCTCTCTCTCTCTCTTTCAAATACAATCAAAACTTATAATCTAAGCCACCAGACTAACGTTAATAAGGGTTTCCATAAATAAACACATTGTACCCAACTAGTAAAAATGTTATCAGGTCAGATCCCCAGATAACAATTTTAATTCGAAATATACATCAATCTTCGACTCCTTTACGGCCATCACATGCCCACGTCTTGAAAATACGATGCTCAGGACAATGGCTATAAAACAAAAGGGACGATGACGATCAAATGAAAGGAAACTGGCGACCTTGGCAACGCGAAACCCATTTTAACATAGCAACCTTTCCGGTTTTTGGTTAGAGGTCAAACCAATGACTACTTGATATGCACATTGGCCGGAACGTTTCATTTAGTATTCTAGACGGTTGTTATATTCTCCTAAAAATGGGAGATAATAAAACAAAAAACCGCCATTGGCGGTAACATCCTGAAGGTTCCGACGACATGATACTATTCAGAAAAAAAAAAACTGCTCTCCGTTCAATGAATATTAAAAGGTAACATGTTAAAGCTACTGTGAATATGAAAAGAGAAATACGTGAACTTAAGCTCAATTGCCACAAAATAGCAAAAACCATCACTATTTCACTATATATATATATATATATATATATATATATATATATATATATATATATATATATATATATATATATATATACATATATATATAAATATATATAAATATATATACATATATATATATATATATATATATATATATATATATATATATATGCAGAAGAACCACAGGGAAAATGAAAATACGAAATATACGCTTAAGTCCTGACTAGTTTCGTGATACTTCTTCAGTCAGTCCTCTGAAGAAGTATCACGAAACTAGTCAGGACTTAAGCGTATATTTCGTATTTTCGTTTTCCCTGTGGTTCTTCTGCATCTGAGCATCACGTTTTCCTGTGATTTTTACGCATATATATATATATATATATATATATATATATATATATATATAAATATATATATATACATATATACATATCTATATATATATATATATATATATATATATATATATATATATATATATATGAAGGTATGTATGTATATTTAGGTATTCATACATATATATATATATATATATATATATATATATATATATATATATATATATAAATATAAACACACACACATATTGTATACAAACACCATCAGCAGAAGAACCCCTACGAACCGATAAACAGAAAAAAAATACAAGAAATTAGAAACGGATAAAGAATAACCCTGATGAGAAAAAATCAAGGAAAACATTTTTCTCAGCCATTATTTAACATTAACTGCGGTTTTCTACCAAGAAATTATTTTACAAAACCTCGAGAATATCTCGAAATACTTATATATGAACACATCAAATGTACGACCGGCGAACGGGAGTTGGTATACATTATAAGAGACTAAGAAAATCACAAAATCTGGGCGTTAAGCTTCTACCCATACAATTCACATTTCATATAATCTAAAAATTTAAATATGAAAATTCATACAAAAATCTTTCAATATCAATGAAAAATTGAAGTTCTACGAGAGAGAGAGAGAGAGAGAGAGAGAGAGAGAGAGAGAGAGAGAGAGAGAGAGAGAGAGACGCTCACAGTCGTCTTTATATTCCCTAAAAAGCTGATCTACTGGTCCCCAAAATAACTCCTCTTAAAATTAAAATAAAACCATAAGATCGCCAGTTCACATAGCCAGCGAGCTGCTAATCACGCGCCTTGATGATCTGATAGCATATGTCCCCCGCACACCTGAGCATTAGTCCTAAAATATATATGCAAATAATGCAGATGTGACATCCACGGCTAAAACGAGTTCGCTATTATACCAGAATTTTACTTGACAATAAGAATAAGCCAAGTCTGGGATTCATTAACGACCGAGAAAATTAACTAGCCACCTAAAATTAATGCAGACACTACCCATAAAATATTCTGTCTCGCATGTTAGCACATTCTCAGTCTGTCTCTAAGTGCAACCAGACTAGCACAGTTTCGTCTAGGGTCCCTCTTTGTTGAAGAAGGAAAGTTTACATACTGACCGACTAGTCTCATTTCAAACCCTGTCTCTTTTTAGCAATGTAGTAAGACACTTTATGCTGTATACTAAAGCCATAAAATCATTAATATTACTGAAGTACATAGTTGAATAAGACATACTGTTAGAAATAAGTGTGACAAACCAAAATCTGAATATTTTTTCATACAAGGGCGTCCCTACAACAAAAATAAAGCCATACGATTTTCACAATTGTCTAGATTCCAACTGAACAAAAATTAGGTTTTAATGAAATACCAAAATGGTTTAGCGTTCAATACATTCATCGCTTATGAAATTTTTGACTGCTTCTTCCGAAACCTGCACAGACTTGAAGCTTTAAATAGTTTTCGATAAATATGAAAATATAGCCGAAATTGGGAAAAATTCATTAGATTATTTCTAAATTCTACAAGTACACACCTTCCGCGTAACACAAACTTTATCCCTCTATGAACAGGCTATACATTTAAAGTTAAAAATAATATGAAAAATAGCAAAAATAGAGACGCTCTAGGATAAATTTCTTATTAGGACAGAAGCAAAATGGGATAAACTTTCCAACACCCAACATTGAAATGCACCTAACAAACTCATGGCAACAAATCTCGCAAGTAAAGTTATGAAAGATAACATTCAATTTCCATTATGAAGTATGTGAATCAATTACGAAAACAAGAACGAACTGCGATGGAGTACATATTGGCTTCGAAGATCTGTAGAATCCTCAAGGGAAACGACGGAATTATGTAAGAGGAAGACCATGCCTCGGGGCTTAACTGGGCGTGGCTGGTGTCCATTCGCCCCATCACATTCTTCATACTATTTCAGCACGCACATATCAAGAATCATAAAATTTCTAGAAGTTCTAGTTTGTTTGTCTGTATCATTAAGACGCAATGATTAACTCATTACAAAATTTATTGTCCTCCACAAATCATGTCCTTAAAAGGAAAATTGAATCTAATAGAAGCGTGTCTCAATCGTCCCGAATACGTTACGGTCCACAGGTGAAAATCATGAAGCAGAAAATGTCCTGAGGTTAAAAGAAGAATTCAATGGAAAAAGTTGCTTTGTGACCACTAGTACTCGACCTAAACAAGGAATAAATGTTGAGAGTATAGCCCAAAATACGTGAGCAACATGTCTCTTTCCTTATAAGGTATATGAGTCCAATTCATCTGGAATTTTACACAATACACCATTTAGCCTTCGTGTACCAATTATGAGCAAACCTCGCCTAAACGTCTGGAACACTGAGAGAACATTAAAATAAATACGTGTATATAAAAACCAGCTCATCTTTAGATCTCTCAAGACAATGTCTGAAGGCTAACACATCAATGTAAAGACTTTGTACCAGTTTTCGATATCTTACATGCCGATAAGAAATAAAAAAAAACATTCTATTTTTTTTCTCGTATTCAGTACCGTCTTCTTTTTTTTCTTTTTTTTTTTTTACTGGAAGAGTTTCCACCATCATCTTTAATATACAACAAGTTTTCAAGTATATAATATGAAGGTGTACGTACTTGATTGATGTACAAAACTGGCTGTATAGTATCAAAAGAAACATCTTCCCTGTTTAATAAAGAGCAAGTGTCTGGCTATATATAGTTACTATACGTCTGGCAATGGCGCTGAACGTGACCGGAAAGATATAGGATATACATATATATATATATATGCATATATATGTATATATATACATATACTATATATATATATATATATATATATATATATATATATATATATATATATATATATATGTATGTATGTATGTATATCTTTCCGGTCACGTTCAGTGCCATTGCCAGACTTATAACGGCAAGGTTTCTTCACGACCCTCGGATAAGGGGAGAGAGTAGTCATATCATGATGAAAGAGGGGTACCCCAAGGTGTCAAGGGTTGAATCTGGGTATGCATGTGCGTGCATATCTATGCAAATATTTAGCAGTCTTTCGTTACGGGTCATATACACTAGCATACAATAATTAACGGGTCAAGTCCCAAGTTTCCTATTAACCTTTTAATGCGATTTTCAAAAAAAGGTCTTATTAACTGCACAGGTATTAACATAGAAAAACATACGGACCATCTGCAAGTTTCTCTCTCATCCCATGTATTTGCTGGAAGTAAATTCCTAAAGGCGACATGATCAACGAGTGACTGCCACCATTCAATAATGGGAATAGGCCGTGGGCCTTTAATGTGCCGAAGTTGACTTTCCATCCAGCTACTAACAAGAAGTCGTTTCATTTGTCCAAAAACACACATGCATGCATACACACAAGCACGCATTCGCGCGCACGCGCACACACACACTCACACACACACACACACACACATATATATATATATATATATATATATATATATATATATATATATATGTATATATATATATGTGTGTGTGTGTATATATAAATCACGAAAGCTTACACGTGATGAGCATAAAATATGTATGAACCACAAAAGTCTTTTCATTGTTATTTTCATGGTTATTATACATACAAACTTTACATATGTGTGTGTTTGCGAGCTCGAAAGTAAATAAAAGCATAAACGAGCAACTGCAGAAAATATATAACACAGATAACAACATACTGTGTAGAATGCGTAAATTTTACTGACCTTTGTTTTTTTTATCTGCAATAAAGTTTTTGAAAACAAAATAGGCAAAAATGTAAAAGTGATCTTTAATTTGCTGAGAATACTAGGGAACACTTTAATGTCAATCCAGATAGAAACGAATAGGATCCCAGTTTACCAAGAACCGATACAACATTATATACCTTTCACATTTCAGACCACTAAAATATGTGAACGCTTACAGGGCGTCATTACTTTAATAATACACCAGTGTTTCAACCGACCCAAAACCATCAGCTTCATTCCCGAGCGCACTTACGCACATATGCAGCCACAAATGTAAATCGGCACTATTGCGCTCTCCAAATATTAGTGCTCTTCCATTTCCAATTTATAATGCGAATTAACAGCAATTCCTTCTACTTGATCACAATGCTTTGAATTAAGTGAAACAATTCATGGATTGCCAAAGCAAATACATCATACAAAATCCCATTTTCTCGTCTGACATCTTTCAAAACAAAACAAGTTCCCCTTAGTCCAAAGTATTAATATAAACGCAGAAAGGCAGGTCTTTTATTAGGGTCACTTCAATTATGTAAATTGAAGAAATTTAACGCAGCAACAACATGCTATTAGATTCCATAAATCTACGGCGATCACAAGCAAAAGCACCAATTACGACTGTTCGGACCGTGTATTCGTACACGCACCACGAATTGGATGCAGGACTTAAATCATGCAAAATAAGTTTACTCTCTCTACCGTTATTGCTAACCGCGACAATAAATAATATTCAGAAGGAAATTTCGAAGAGATTCTGAAACAAAGAGGGAGGAATAGGAATATAACAAAATCAAGAAGAGGGCGGAGGGGGTCTTCTTCAAACATCACTGACAATGCATGCATGATATTCCTTGACAGGGTTTCACCTTAAGAAAATTAGATATGTCTCATATCAATGCAAAACCATGGGAAATGTAACTTTTCTGAATGAATTGTGCAAAATGGTCCTATCACAAGAAAAAGGTTAAGTATATTCATGAAAATATATTTATTTGTAACCTTTCTAGATGCAAATAAAGTGAAATCAGTTGAATTAGTAAAGAAATATTTTCAGTAAGGTAAGCTGGGTATTACTAAGTATAGTAGTTTAATAGAATATCAGGCATAATTCACCTTAGAAAATCTAGTCACAAATAATAAGTATTTTTCTATTATTCATGATACTAAAATTTGTCAAACCAGTTTTCGTCGGATAATGAATAATGATTGGGACATCTTGTAGGGTGTTACCCGACGTTAAGATAATTACACATGTCATGCATGAGAACTCAATAACCCGTCATCCATATTAAATGTACCAAGTATCAGAACTAATTTGGATGATGTTTCCTATATAAATTTATCAATACTAGATGTATTACCGTAGTGAATAAGAATGACTTAATGTAAATATTCAACATTCGGTGTTCCAAAGGTGTATGTTTTATCTAATGGTTAAACTCTAATCAACTCTGTGATTCTTATTATCGTTTTACCTTTTTCGAGAGGAGATAAAACTTATCTCTCTCTGGGGGACGAGACGGATGAAGTAGTTATTACTAGTCGCCTTTCCAGCATTACCTTTCAAGTCATAAAGCATGATGAATGGGTTATGCTATCATGTTCCCTAGCTCAATTACGATATCATGGAGTCCAGGGAATACAGTGTAAGATTAATTACTTGAAGCACAAAAATATAATAACAATATAAGCAAACATCCTGTTAATGACACTGTTACCAATAACATATGAGAGAGAGAGAGAGAGAGAGAGAGAGAGAGAGAGAGAGAGAGAGAGAGAGAGAGAGAGAGAGAGAGATTATAAAAGCAGAACTCAGAATAAAATAAACAAGAGCACTAAAGCTCAAGTAGACAACCGAACGCGCAGCCATATTCATTCTGTGATTCTAAAGCACAGAAAAGTCTTTTCAAGGTTCGAAGCTGCCTTAGCTTTTTAGAACCAAGTCATATTTCAGCTCCATGACACCTGTGATATTTAGCGCTCAATATCAAAACCGTGATTTGTAACAAAGTTTATTTTGTAAAGAGTAAACACATGCGCACAAAAATATCTTAGCTATTCCCCCACCAAAATATAAAAGATCATGATCCTCCATGAACGTCATAAAACAGCAGTGAATAATTAATTAAACAAGAACCCCTCTTGCAAAATAAAAAGATTCAACCAACGAAGAAGTTCAAATATAAAGGATAAAAGAAATTTATATACACGTGGCCAAATAAATAACCTCAAAATATATTTCAAGACTAATGACATTTATGACAGCCCAACCGGCGTTTGGCTTAAAATATAATTTACTCGGACAAGGGGGCACTGTCACACAAAAAAAATTCATGACTAGGAAACGTCATACATACAAAAATAAATCTAACGCTGATAAAGATTAAAATTAATGAAAGAAAATTATTCAGGTTCAAAAACAAAAACAACAAAAATTAATATAATAATCACATGAACATTTAGTAAGGTACTTCTCTGGTTCTAAAATGCATTTTTCCTAAAGGGTGGTGTATTCCATTTATTGTTAATTATTGATAAAACTGAATTATTAACCCTTGAAACTAATAAGCAATCAAGTTTGAAGGTTATGTTTCTCAAAGACAACACGTGATTAGTATTTTTAATGAATTCTGAACCATCCTACAGTAGTAAGACCAACTCCATAATATCTTCATCTACAAATTACACAATCCCATATACAATATTTCGGTTAAGAAAGTTATGCGAGGACATCCACTTACTTAAATTACTATCCAGGGTCAATATTTAGCCGCAAGTATGTAAAGATTGTGAAACTAATTTACAAAAAGAAGCAAAGTCTAGACGAAAGGCCCCAAAGCAATACCGGATGCCAAAGGAATTTGGACCAGTGCTATTAACAGAAGTTTTATTCAAGTCCTTAGAGAATGGCGAATAAGAATTCATTTGAGATATGAGGGTAAATTAAAACGCAAATCAAGCCTAATTAAAGAGATAGCTTAAGATTTCTTTCTGTTTTTGAAACTACAAATAAATACTGATATATCAGTTTAAGTTAATACCGAAAGTAAGAACAAGAATCGCAAAAGCAACAGCGAAGATAAAAAAAAAAAAGCACATGACAATAAAATACAAAAGGAGAAACTGTTTCGAGAAGAAAACGAAAACGATGCCCTAGAGAAAAATATCACTGAGCGACCTTCACCTCTAACGGCCGAGGGATAATAAGGCTGGTCGTTGCCTTGCTCGGATCTGGCAGGAAAAACCCAACACCGCTTAGGCTTAGAACCTGAACTCCACGGTCGTGATTGCACTATCCTGGTGGCCATCACCGAGACCAGCTCTCCCTGCACCGAAGTCACGAATAAAACTTGTACAAACTGATTTGAATTATTCAGTATTTTCATCCTTTAGTGTGGTCTTTCAAAATAGTTGAGGGGGATTTGGAAATGTGCATAATCACTGGAACTGCAAAATGTTCTTATTTTCGTCAGGCCAAAGAGTTCCCATATAAGTAATATAAGTTGTCCTATTTCCGAAATTATATTATTTCCATATGAAGTCTTAATGGCCATAAATAATCCAGCTAAAGTCTACGATTTCTTCCAAACTACAATGGTCCATCACTTACAAACAACGAAACCTCCTAGTTGAGGTCATGGAGTACTCTACGTCAGTCTGATGTGAAAATGATCTATTGTATAAATACAAGGGAGACCTTGACTAATGAATTATTACTGAGCGTCCTTCTGTGAAGAGACGAAACGAGACGTGCAATGGTGAAGGACTGTCGACTCATACACACGACCAAAAATAAATGTCTGGCAAATAAAAGGTGTGTGATCTTAAAGAAGCAAAGATAGGGCGTGAGCAAAATTAAAGAAAATTACATAATAACTTGAGGAAAATTAAAAAGAAGTATGCAGTGCACATAGAAAAATAAATTTGTTGAAGCCAAGGAAAAAAAATTCAAGCACAGAATGAGAACAAAAATTCTATAAATAAAAACTGCAGACAAACTTGAAATGAAATGATAGATATTCTTAATAAGAAAAACGTCATATATACTACTATTACACACATGCAAGGAAGATCTAAAGGGAAAAGCTAAAAATTAATCTGTATATCAATCCTGCAAATAATAATTTACTCCATTTCTGCAATGTACACTTCCATAATTCAATAACAAACTAAAAATAATACATTCAACAATAAACATTCGGAAGTGGGGATATGAGTATGAAGGAGTTAGGATTGCTTGAGTGCAAGAGGAAGAGGGATGGGTTATAGGAAGGGAGAGGGGAGGGGAGGGGAGGGAGAGAGAAGGGAGAGGGGGAGGGGGAAGGCCCATTCAAGGACAATTACAATGACTCTTGAGAGATTCCTCTTGAAGTAATTTCCAGGCGCAGTTTCATAATGTGAGCGGTGAGTTTTTCAAAGAAAAGCTAAAATAAAAACTACATTAAAAGGACAAAAAACGACAATGCATGTGTCATATTCTGAGTTAGTCAACCCAAACGAAAAATAAACCCTTCAGTCTATTGTCATTACTTAAGAAATTAATTTGAGAGCAGGAAATCCTGAACACATTAATTTTGAAACATTTTGCTTTTGGAAAATAAACATACAAACAAACACACATACGCACTAATAACATTGTCCTTAACATTTCAAGTTTTATATATTCATTCAACAGGATAAGAACATAAACATTTGAAAACTTGCATGCATAAAGTACATTATTATGATAAAATGTAATGCAATGTCAACAATAAGTACATAAAAAGGATAAAAAGTTATGCACATTCGGAATAAACAATAAAATACGAACACAGCGATAATGAATGATTTCTACAACAAAAATTCCAAACAATTCGGAAAAGAACTACGCCCTCCCACTCCAACTCACGCCAAAGACATTAAACCTCGCTAAATTACAGATGAGAGATAAGACATTAAACGACCGATAGCTCTTGTAACCTTGAGAGATCACAGAGGTCAATCAGGGCTTTGATTACCCTTCGCCTAAAAAAGTATATATATATATATATATATATATATATATATATATATATATATATATATACACACACACACACACACAACACACCACACACACACTTATACAGTATATATATATATATATATATATATATATATATATATGTATATATATACATATATACACACACACACACACATATATATATATATATATACACTGTATGTAAACAAACATTAAACAAATGAAAACTTACAAATAAAGGCTAAGACTCTCTTCTTTGACTAAGATCAACCTTTAAAAACAAATATCCTTTAGTCATCGCCACAGTTTTGTTCCCTTTCACACGTAGGAGGGGACGAAAGAGGCCGAATTTCTCAGCTGAACGTTCTTGAGAAAAACACAAGGACAAAGCTGAAAAGCGCCACAACCTTCCTGAATCTGTATTGAACAGTTTCTATGCAGCTCTCTTGCACTCTACTTTAAAGCAACAACTTTGATATACATATAATTGTATGTATTTATATTTGGAGTCATATGTACGAAATTTATGAGCTCTTACCTATTAGTACAATTGCTATTGTTGTAAAAGTAAGGCATTTAACAGTTTAAATTTAAGGTAACTTAACAGTGATCACTAAGTAGAGATGATGATGTAATGGAATGAATTGTGACCTAAGGAATGGGCAACAATTCAAGCAAAGATGAATCAAATCTTTCAAAACTTGAGAGAAAGTGCTAGTTGTACTTATAACGGTCTCCATGAAATGCCTAATGGTGAAAAATGCTCGGAACCGTTTACGTTATTAATATGATTGTATGTTATCAAAAGTTCTACCATGCACTCTTGAATACTATATTGCATATTCCCTGTCTGTGTAAATTTTCGCAACTAAATCATTACCTATTGGCAAAAGAGCTCTTCAGATTCATCTAAAGATACGGCTGTAAAAATCAAATACAACCAAATGTTTCAAAGACCCGTTGACTTCTAAGTCTATACTAATGCTTCTCCAACAACTAGGAAATAAAACATAGTTGCTAAGACGGAAATACGGGGTTCGTTATGTTAATCTCCATGGTGCTGGGTGTGCTCTTCATACGTCAGATTATCCTTTGTGTATGGCTTTGCACGTCCTTGTTGGTGTATTGTAGTTTTTTATGTGGGTGTGTAGAGAGGTCCTCCCAAATTCCTAATCCTCCTTGGGAAATGTAAATAAAAGATTTTCATCTTATCCATAACCAGTTAAATTTTTACGTTATTTCATTACATACTGCTTTAAAATAGTGTGCCTGACAGCTGAAGTGATTAAAGTTATCAGGACTTCATCGTTAATTTACCAATAAACGCCAATAATGAACAAATATTACAAACTATGTCTCACATTTCACTCTTACATTGATAGTGAGTGGAGAGTACCAACTTTAATACCAAACAGATCTCCCCACCATCTCAATTTCAACTCTGGCAATATAAAGTATAATAATCAGAGGACTCCAAAAATCCTCTTTTAACTAGAATAAAGATCTATCTATGCTCATACAGATGAAACTAACGGTTCTCCTTCTGAGAGAGAGAGAGAGAGAGAGAGAGAGAGAGAGAGAGAGAGAGAGAGAGAGAGAGAGAAAAAAAAAAAAACTATATCCCAACTTTTCTAAAATCTAACAGCACAACGTTTATTGGCAAGGAAACATATTATGACAGTTCTCTCTCTCTCTCTCTCTCTCTCTCTCTCTCTCTCTCTCTCTCTCTCTCTCTCTCTCTCCATTGCTGCATCACAATCATGTCCACGAAAAAAGCTTAAGATACTGGAACAACTAATTACAAAATAGTAATTCAACAGAAAAGAACAGTTTAGTGTTTACTAAATATGACTGAAATGACGATGACGTTCAATGTTGAAATCCAGCTACGCGATATCTCATGGTACTTTTCAAACAATGAATAATTCAGTTAGTTATTTCGCCTGATGATATACATAAAGTATACACACAGGTATACTATGAAATATACTGAATTCCAATTACTGAGAAGAAAATATCTATAAGAATATTGAGTCTACTAAATAACTTTGAGCAAGAGGAATTCAGTTAAAACGCATCTCTAGTATCTTTTAACTTCCAGAACTCGAAGAACAATTAATCATTAGCCTAAGAGCCATTAAATTGCAATTTACGCAGAAAAAGACGATACTGGCAGAACTATTAAAAGACAATCACGTTCCCCTTGAGCTATTGGGCAAGTCTTTCATATCCCAGTAACTGAAAGGGAATCAGGAAACAGAACGTAGTCATTAATCATGAGGCACTTGAGTACATATGAAAACTGGCACCTGACAAGAACGATTTACCTATACAAGAGCGGGTGGTATTGTATTGCCTCTACACGCATAGCAGATACACATACCACCAAGGGCTATTCGTTTCATCCATAACCACACCCTTTTTTTGGTCTAATATTTTCCTAAATGGAGAAAAGCTTTAAGTCTCTCTCTCTCTCTCTCTCTCTCTCTCTCTCTCTCTCTCTCTCTCTCTCTCTCTCTCTCTCTCTAATCAATGTATTGCTATCAATACTATTGCTGTTGTTGTTGTTAGTATTATGATTCAGATAAAAGATGTAATGGAAAATATAAGATGATTCTGATTAGACCCTTAAGTGCACTAATAAAAACTCACTTCCAGTATATAACCTTTATTAATAAACATTTCGTCTTTACCTGGTACCCAGATGAAGTTAAGGTTTCTTATACACTTAAAAAATATATGAACCAAAAGAACAAAACAAACAGATATTTGATCCACTTATTCAATGTTACTTAACAGGGCAACTCCCCCCCCCAAAAAAAAAAAAAAAAAAAAAAAAAACGCACAGCTCATTACAACTCCTTTACGTATATCTTTTATTTATGGTAGGATTTTAAGAACTACTATATTATACCTTCCTCAATAATCTATTGCAATAAGCTAAAAAGAATACACCATCATTCGAACTTTATACTTAAAATAGATAAAATATAATAAGAGATCACCATGCGTCTTTCATTTTGACAAGAAAATACACCGCATCAACGAACAATTAAAATTAACTAACAAGGAAAACATCATGTAAAAATAGACATATTTATAACTAATATATAAAATTTTAATGTGATTAAAATAATTACTATTAATTTGAGATAAAACTCATAAGAAACAAAACTGCAGTAAAAGCAATACATCGTCGTGACACACAATTAATAAAGAACATCTTATAATTATCGGCTTAATAGACATTTTGTCTTGACTGGAAACTTAGCCAACATATACAAAAAAACCACTTTGGTTCCTTAAAAACAAATATAATATTCGGTTAAATATATATTAAACCTAATCTTCCCAAAGATAAAAGATTTTACAAACAAGGCTTCAAAGATTATAGCAATTGTAATATAAAACAACAGCCTTGTTGCCATAAACAACACCGCCCAGAAGCGGAGTTTAACAAGTATAAATCACAGCAGCCCTCAGTATACATTTCAGTTTCCTTGACAACACACCACAAGGTAATAATGCGAAGCCAAATCTTTCACGAACGTACAGTATATCAAAACCAACGTGTGATTATATATCATTATCAAAAGAATTACGTCTTCATTTTCTTAAGATAGATAAAAGCTATAAAATACGAAGGTGAAATAAATCTTTATATGTATCAGAGAGTGAACTTTTGCACTTTAATGAAGTAAATAAAACGCATTATAATTACAGGAATAGGAAAATTATTGGATAAATAAATGGATAAAGAAAATAAATGTGCCATCTGCATAGAACTACTAAATAACAACAAAAAAAGTAAAAGGTCTTATCTTAGACAAGCGAATTCTCTTCATGCATTAAAATTAATAAACCAAAAGGTTAATTTCTTATGCATTATTTTGACCCCATCCAAGGTCAAAGACCAAAGTGGCCGATGGGAGGGATAGGGCCTGAAAGATATTCCAGTAGGGATAATCTCATCTATGCTTATAAGCTTCAAAAGTCATTATGAAATTAAAAACAATGATAAGTCCCCCCACGAATGGAAACACCGAAAACGGCGAGAGGGCATTCGTCCTGGCAAGCTAAAAACCAACTACCGATTTCTGTTAAGTAGATCGATTTTTTTTACCACTAAATAAAAAAAATAAACAATAAACAATAAACATTAATGTTATGTAAATAAAAACGTAGGTAAAAGGTCGTAGTTGGAAGATCCGGAAGCTTGAACTGGAATGCTGATGAAAGGGGAACATAAACAAAGCAAATAACTGAAACAACCGATGCCACGAAATCGATAAACCAATGCGTTGCTAAAACAATGGACACAATCCAATAACGCTCTGACATAAATGAAGTGGACTGGGCATATATTGCTTTAACCTAAGATACACGAGAGAGAGAGAGAGAGAGAGAGAGAGAGAGAGAGAGAGAGAGAGAGAGAGAGAGAGAGAGAGAGAGAGGAATACATCAAATAATTGATTACAAGGTGTGGCTTTGAGGGTACAGTTTAAACTCCATTGCACAAAGCCAAAAGCAATAGCTTTTAGTCGTACTTATAAAAAGCAAACATCATTCAAGGAAAGAAAAATTAAAACAAAAAAGTAAATATATTCAGAGAAATACTTCTCCCAATAAACCAGTGAATCAAACCTTATATGACGAAACCAAAACATCAAAAGTATTATTTGATCTAAATATACTTGAATTCTCTCACAGTTGGACACCTGGTAGCTGAACAGGATTACAAGGCGGAGGCTCATCCCACGTACAAGACCTTTGTAAATATCTAAAATTTAGTTTTCTGAGTTCCAACAGAACACGGATTTCCTTCTATGAGATTACAAGAGCATAAATTTTAAAGTTGTAAGTATTTTAAAATGCATACATTCATTTCCCCCCAGCCCCGAAAATTATGAAAGTAAATTATGAAAGTTTAAACTTGAGTGTGATTGTGTGGTGTATGTACATATATATATATATATATATATATATATATATATACATATATATATATATATATATATATATATCATATATATGTATATATATACACACACACACATATATATATGTGTGTATATATATATACATATATATATATACATATATATATATATATATATATATATATATGTATGTATATATATGTATATATATACACACACACATATATATATATATATTTATATATCTATATCTATATATATATATATATATATATATATATGTATATATAGAAGAGAGAGAGAGAGAGAGAGAGAGAGAGAGAGAGAGAGAGAGAGAGAGAGAGAGAAGTGGGGCTGCAACATCTGAGTTGAGGTCAAGCCAAATGTGGCTGTTGCAAACGAGAGATTTGTATTGATCTAAGGAAAAAATTAAAGTATGACTTAAGTATAGTAAACATCTTTAAGGCATTCCCGGGAAAAAAGACAATCTTCCAATAACTGATGCTGAAGTGAAGTTGAGCAAAGATAGTTCAGGGCAGAATTTGAATGGGTTGCACACTTGGAAAGATGGATGTATTTGACATCTAAGACCGCGATATCATCCAAGGGCACAAGGTCAGGGTGCTAACAGCCTCTTCCTAAAACCCACGTTACAATAAATTAAGTATGTAAATATATATAGGGTTTCAGAGTTAACCTTTGACTTTCAGGATGAGACTGTCAGACCCATACTATTCTTGACCCAGACTGCAACCCCAAAACCGGAAGCTAAGAACCAGGTATCCAATTAAAGGGTAAAAGATATTAAAGGAAAATTGGTCAAATGTAAGTCTTGTATTGTATACAAGTGTATTCACTTAAGTCGGACGGTGCTAGTTATTCACTTTTTTTTTGTTATCAAGGGTTTTACCGTACATGTCTAAAAACTCACATTTCCTCTTTAAATAAATTACTCGCTTTTTCCCTCTCATAAAAAGTATCCACTTAAGTGCCAGATCAATATTCTGTTTCTTCGCCTGCAATTGGAAACAAAGACATGTGTTTCCTGAGAATCAATTGCAGCGTCTCGCCGATCGCGACGTTAAATGTCATCTAACGTTGTAAAGATAACAAACACACACAAACCCAAATTATCACTCATTTCAAAATATCTAAAACATTAAATAAAAATGGGCGGTGTAATGTAAACAGTAATTCTTACTTGGGTTTTTCTTCAATTCAACTGTATCTGTACTGACACTTTCATGTCCGTTATTTTAACAAAACAAAGTGAACGATACAATAGTTCTACGCTTCACCTTTAAGAAGTTATTTCGTCTGCCTAAAATGTTATTTAACGTCTTGCCAAATATAATCACGCTAGTATGAGAAAAGGAGATACAGAAAATAATCCCATTAAACTAGTTTTGAAAATGGGAATTTCACTGTTTCTGAAAGATAATTCCAGTGTCTGACAAAGCTATCCATTTTTTTTTTTATAAAAGTCGTTACAAAGACAGAAGGAGACAGCGGAATTATCTAATACCTTCCTTTCCAACCCCAATATTTATAAAGAAAAGGCAACGGATATTTTTGGTGAGATAACACCTTGGGAAGAATTTGTCTTTGATATACAATTTCAGAACTTGTTCCTTTCGGTGTTGATGACCTTTGTCCTTGTCACACTAGATTATAACATAATAAATTAACCACTCTAACGGAAACTGCAACCTTCAAGGAAATGCACCACATCAAAATGGATTCAGTCTCTCCTTTTACTTTTAAAAGGAAATTTTTTTCATGAACATTTCTAGTAATATCGATACATCAATAAAAATAATAAAGATTTTGTCGTGAACCATTAATTATTTAGGCACGTCATTCTCCCAAAAAATTAAAACCATCTAAGCTAAATAAAATTGTTAACTGATACAAACAAAATACATCTTATGTATTTATATATTAGAGAAAAATATGTGGCCAGACTGGAGGACCATAAATTCAATCAAGTAAATGTATGAAAAATAGTAACACGAATGGCACAAGTTACAACGATGATGTTACTTAGAATATTAACTGAACAAAGCATGATTCTCCTTACTACTTTCGCCAACCCCTTCGATTTCATCACAATGGATTCACGTCTGCTTTTGAGTTAATGTGTTTTCAGTTTTCATCTCCAGCATCTGCTTATTGTTTTAATATTTCTTCATATTAAACATAGTGCTTACATTTTACATTTTCTTTTAAAATGGAGAATAACGCAATAAAAACCATATAAAACATCAGCGATATTCCTTAATAATGAAATAAAAACGTTAAACGTCTCAACACAAACGGACAACTGTCATAAATTGTCAGGCATAATAAAGAAAAGTCAACGCTTGCACATAGCGTTAATCCAATTAAAATATCGAAAAACAAAATCCTGAAAAAGGTAAAAAATATTTCTCGAAACTTTGTTACCCAATTAAACACCCTCCCAATAAAGTCAAAGGCGCGAACAAAATTTGACGGATTATGCAAATCTTGATTTACAAAAAAGGAAAAATATATATATATTTTACCTTCAATTGACCTCTGCAAGTGATGTGGGCGTCAGGGTTCACTCACAAGGTCACCTGGCTTCAATGGAGAAGAAGCCGTCCTTTAGAAAACAGCAGGGACCTACCTGACATCAGGGTTCTTTGCATACTACAAGAAAAGGTTGATCTAACATTTCAATATTTAACTATAAATTTACTTATCGCCATTTTTCGTTTCTTGATCGAGAAGGTCTTCACACTGGTGTTAAAGGTTGCTTAAAAAATAGTATAACCTTTTACACCCCACTGTGAATCAGGCAAAATACTATCGTCTATATGTTGGCATAAGTGACTTGCAATAAAAAAAAGAAAGAACATTTAATAAATAAATAGAGTTGGAACTGTTACATAATGCTTATTTCTATGATCATGGCCATTTTAGAAACAAAATTAAATGGCAAACTTCCATGATATTTTGAATGACTATAGAAAGGCTCTTCAGATTAAATTTTTCAGGGTATGGGAATGATTCAAGATACAAACTCAAGAGAAAATTAAACAGTTTTGGACAAAATCTGATTTTGGGTCTGAAAACACCTCTATGAAATGAACTTTTTTTATAAAATATTCATTGATGTATAAGTGCTTAAGTGAAAATTTAAGGTAACCGATTGTTACCTCGATTTGCCTCGTGTTACTGATGAAGCTCGCGAATTAGTATGCAATGCTTAATTAACTTTAGTATTTTGCATTCAACGCGTGACCAACTACAGTTTCATAAAAAAGATTCCATTGGCTGCAGTGTCATTTTTTCTAATTTATTGATATGTGAATATTATGTCACTTATCGATTTACCATTCAAGTACATCTACTTCAAGATGAGTTTCAGCGGTTATAAATTTCCTAGTAGAAGTTGTTATGTTACAATGAATGCAACCTAATTTAGGTTTCAATTAATCTTTCAGCGACGGTTCTAGCCACAGAAACGGTTTCGAATACCTCTGAAACCTATAAACCTTGGCAGCCAATTACAAACCGCAAAAAGGATACTGTATTACCAGCCCGAGAAATACATGATACAACCCGGAACTTTAACCAGGCCGGCATTTAAACGACAGTAATTACAACCAAAAATACATTTCATACCGGTAAACAGTCAGGAAATACATTTCACAAGCTCATTAAAAGAGAATAATGATTGTGATATGTTTCATAATAGCAAAAGACGACATAAAATGGGGGGGAAATCTAATATCAAGGCATTAGGGAAATGACTTGTATTTTTACACTTTGTGGCAGTGTGACGTTTTTTACGAGTTGTCTGCACACTTGGTGAATTTTTTCTTTAGAGTTCTTATTTCATGTGTGTATGGGAACATTCCAAACTAGAAATGTACTACAAAGTTAAAGTAAGAATGGCACAACCAATCTAATTTGAAAAGCACTGATACAGGCATACTTATGCGAGCACACACTGTACATATGCGTGAATGGATACAATGTGTAAAGGTACAGGGAAACAATGATATGAATATTAGCATGGAAGGAGGAATATTGAAAGCGGTTGATTTGTTAACTATCTAGGAGTAAATGATAATAAGTACAAGAGATGAGTTGATAATTAGCGGAAAATTAACTTAGCAGACTGTATAAAGGACTGACAGTTGAGAAATGAGAGAACTGTGTATGGAAGTCAAAGTTGGAATGGGATTGTTGAGTCAATTCTCAGCTACGGCTGTGAAGTGTGAATATTGAATGCGAATGAAAGACACGCTAAAGCTATCCAGAGGAATTATTTGTGAAGTTTATGCAATGTTCGAAGGACTGAAATGAGAATGTCAAAGTACGACGTAGCGGTACTAAGATAAGCAAGGAGAGGAAGAAGGCGCAGATGGAAGATGGCCTGTAGGTGGTATTGGAACTGAAGTGTGTGAAAGACAGATGATGGGCCCAGTGTGTAAATGTTTCAACACACAGTTGATGAGTCTTCTGTGTAGTTTTGTGAAGTAGCTTTTGATGTAGAGGTTTTGATCTAAGTAGGTTCATATTCCAGTCAGTAGTTCAATAGTGAATTAATTACGTATTTTTCAAAATCATAATCTTTCTTTCTAGTTATTTCACTGACCTTCACTCTACAAGAGCAATACCGGAGTTAAGTCTTGCTGTACATATGACATAAAAATAGCACAATTTTACGCATGACGTCACCTCCTGAACGTGAAAGAATGGGGGATCCATTGTGCTATAAACGACCTTCCCTTAATTCAATCAATAATTTTTACCAGTTTACAACCTCGAGGTCACTCCAGAAGCCACAAAAAGACAGTGCGACTTGAATAAACTGTTAAAGAAATAAAAAAAAAACCGGTAAGAAGAACATGTGATAATTATGGCGACAATCGAGACGGTTAAGAAGAAAATGATGAACAAGATAGAGACGGAAAAGGTGACAAAATTTAGTAAACGAATAAAGGAGAATGGGACAAATAAAAACGAATAAAGGAGAATGGGACAAGTAAAAGCGAATAAAGGGGAGTGGGACAAATAAAAACGAATAAAGGAGAATGGGACAAATAAAAACGAATAAAGGAGAATGGGACAAATAAAAAGAATAAAAGAGAGTGGGACAAATAAAAACATAAAATCAAAGACACTTAAAAAAAAAAATACGATGAAAACAAATTAGGTAGTATGATAAAATGGTTAGATGGAAGGACAATTCATGAGATATTTTTTTTTCAGAAATGAAAAGTACGAAGAATGAGGTGTTAAGAAGACATACGAACAAGTTGAAAATAGAGGAAAGAATGTCAGGTGTGGAAGAACTCTTCATATAAAGAACCGTAACAATGACCTTCACTTTTAACAGAAAAAAACCCTAACCTTATTATAAAAAAAATGTCAGACTCTTGTTAATCGATAACGTATATTTATCAAAATACTAGTTTCTTTCTGTCACACGTCGACCGCAGCTATGTGAACTGTAATTTCATTAATTTCGTTCTTGAAATTTCTCTTCCT
This sequence comes from Palaemon carinicauda, assembly GCF_036898095.1. NCBI lineage: Eukaryota > Metazoa > Arthropoda > Malacostraca > Decapoda > Palaemonidae > Palaemon > Palaemon carinicauda. The sequence goes on along the minus strand of NC_090746.1, from coordinate 32,986,723 downwards.
CGCGTCATCTACTTCTGCTAAAAGAGCAAGAATATGTTGCCTACGAGAAGGAATTACCTCATACTAATTCTATGGATTTCTGGTCTTGTACCAAATTTCAAAATTTGAACCTCAAACACACATGTTGTCATCAGTATAGATACCTATAGCTTCTGATTAACTGTCTCCGATGAATAACAAGTACAAATCATTACAGTAGAACTAAAAACATTGAACTGTTCTTTACTCTTGCGAAAAGAGATAGAGAGAGGAGGGGAGAACAAAATCCATGATACTTCTCAACGGTTGGTGTACTTTTCCCCATTACTAAAATCCGAACTCCAAACCATTATTTACTTTGCTCAAGCGACGTTACTCATTTTGCATTCAAAGTTGACCGTCTTTGCGGATCTTTCCCTAATTCATAATTTGCTCATTTGTGTAAATTCCAAGATTCGCCTTAATCATTTTCCATTCAAAGCGGGAACTTCTGTGAGAACAAACAGAAACCAAAATTTCACTGAAGGCTTACTTTGACAATAAAAATATAACATTCTTACCAGGACGAAGACTATATACTTGAAGCGTGATTTGCTGAAGCTTTACAAATTTCAATAGTCCTACAATACGAGATAATAAGATCATATACGCATATTCTAACTTATTAATTCTATCATCAATTAAGAATTTAACCTTCAAATTGGATATACAACATCAACGCTGAACTAGAATACAATTGGCTATTCTATGTACTTTCTCCTACTTAATGTCCGTATTTACAGAATCAAATGAAAGCTAGTATCAGCTTATATGAAAGCGAACTTGCAAAAACTTATATTTCTTAGTATCATAAAGTTATGTGAAAGAAAATTTTCGAATGTATTAAATCGAGTATAAATATTTCAAGTATTCTCAAAGTATCAGAGACATTAAAGAACAGAGCTTTAACGTATCATATATTTTTGTAATACATATTGGCAAATACTGTAAGGTTTAGCCTATTCAAAATTAGTACAGCAGAACGCCAACAGGAATACGTATTCCCATATGAGAGAGAGAGAGAGAGAGAGAGAGAGAGAGAGAGAGAGACTCACTGCCAAGGACAGGCAATAAGGACATGAGGTAATCCCTAAGTTCAGCATCGATAATGAGTTCCATGAAATAGCCTGTACCATATATGGGTTATGTCACCGACCGCCATCCGGGTACAGTTTTGAAAGCGGTCTGCTTGAACATGGAAGCGCTACGCTTTAGCCTACCCCAGGGGTCTCGGCCAAAGGACCAAGGTGGAGGTAATATCCATTCACGAACTTGAAAACTAAAAAAAAAGAAAAAAAAATATGCAACATAATTACCATTTGCCAAATTGAGAATGGGTTGCAGCCTTTTACGAACAGGATCTAGTTCGGTGTGCATTTTTTTCAGGGAAATGTGCATATTATGAATATTTCTACGATAAAGAAAAGCCGTCGACGAGTAAAGTGTAATCAAACTTGTTCTTTCCTAATCGGGGTAGTGTTTAAAATATTAACTTTTGTGTGTGCTATTACACAGATTGAAATTACATGGGTATAAGCATACAACTTACAATGCATGTCCGTTTATTTACGTAAGAAAAAATTCTCTCAATCTGAGATGAAATTGGTAAGTAGAGCATGTAAACCAGATGACAACAGTAAATTTGGGTCTTAACTATTTATCATTGTCAAATATGCATTTAGTAAAAATTAAAAATACCTTTACAAGTCCAAACAGATTCAAGTTCCCCCAACATCTCAAGACCCTTTAATCAGCAAAAATTTGATTTTAAGACTACTTTTAAATATGAAATAAAGGAATATAGTCTCACAGCACAATGGGTATACAATCATTTATAAATGGATAGCACATGCGCATACTGCACATAAGCACATACAACCTCAACAGGGAAAATTGCATATATATATATATATATATATATATATATATATATATATATATATATATATATACACACACACACGAGTACGTCCTGCAAGATTAGATTACTGCACTTCAAGACGATCTTACAAAACTTATATATATATACTGTATATATATATATATATATATATATATATATATATATATATATATATATGTCTGTGTGTGTGTTTGTTTGTGTGTGTATGTATGTGCGTGTGTTTGTGTGTGTATAGTATATATGCATAGGCGACAAAGTGATAGTGAACGAGCGGAAGTAATGAGCAATTGCATGTAAAATAATAAGCGATAATGTATACAGAAACAGAAAAAAAAAACACACATTGATCAGGTTGATAAGTTAAGGCACATGGTACAAAGGCACTAGAAGACACAACAACTATTCGGAAACCTAAACCATAATTCAGCTTAAGATGTACAACAAACGCAAAAGTTGATAACTATTAGCTTAGTATTTTACAATCATCTATTTTTGTTTTTTACGAAGTGGATATATCAAATAAATCATAAAAGAACAATTTGTGATTACAAAAGAAAAAATCAGTAAGTCAATTAACTTAATGTGCACTAATTAAAAAAATGACTAGCAATTAGCATCAATATGATGAAAGCTTAAGATGTGCACCTTTTTCCATACACAACCATTTTTTTCTTATATGATAAGATCAAGATAAAAAAAATGAAATTTAGATAATTCAATTATTACACATTAAGTCATGTTCTTTGTAAGTATTTCTTTCTCGATAAACATCAGGCTATGTATTCTACACACCACAATATCTATAAGTTTTAAGTGGAAAGACTTATTCCATTACGCTTTACCTCGATCACCGCACTTAACAGGAAATCGTAGAAAAAATCAGGATTAAACTTGATCTCAATCTATATGTTCCCGAAACTTTTAACATATTCCCGTTTTATATTTCCGGTCACGACATTAGATGGAAGAACTATCATTATCAGTAATGCTCACCCTCTAATTTCCTTCCTTACTTCCCATTCTCTTTATCGAATTACCATTACTATATCTTTTAGACTTGAATATTCCTAATCTTGCTCATGCAATCTGTCTTAAATCCACCGAACGATCGTGAGTCAACTTCTTTTGCCCTCGAGATAAGATTACGTCCAACTGATTCACTCTTTCTTTTGAATTATCTGCCCAAATATGTTGTGAAATTAACAAAGCAGATTCTTTACAACCGCGACAGAAAATTAATACACATCAAGAATTCTACATGAAAGGTAAATACCATATTTTAATGCAAATTATCTACAGTGCAAATAAAAAGAAATCTCCGTACATTTTCATTCCGACAACATTTTACACATCAATAATATGGGATATGTAAATTTTAAGTCATACACCGCATGATGCTCAGAAGTACAGAAAATAACATACGAGTCGCATTTACTTCTTTCCGTTAATTTAGGAAACTTACGACCAAAATTAAAGACCGATAAAGTTAATATCATAAGGTCTATTAAATTTCTTATTCCTGATCTAGATATTAATCTTTGGCACCGTCGTTCAATTAGTTCATTATGCATATTGCATAAGATTTTTCATAATTCTGACCATCTTTTACATTCAGATTTTCCTGGACAGTTCCAACCTGTTCGTAATACTTGGTTTGCAGTTAATTCTAATATTCAGGCCTTCTCCATCATGAGGCTCAATACTACACAGTATTCTAGAAGTTTTACTCCTGCTGTGACCAAGTTGTGGAAAGATTTTCCTAATCGGGTAATTGAATCAGTAGATCTTCAAAAGTTCAAATTTACAGCAAATTTTTTATGTTGAACAGGCTGACATTAGTCTTTTTATGGTTTATATGTGACATATCTGTTTTGATGTTGTTTCTGTTTTTAGAATCCTTTATTGTTAATTTTTCTTCATTGTTTTATTTATTTACTTATTTCCTTTCCTCACTGGGGTATTTTTCCCTGTTGGAGCCCTTGGGCTTATAGCATCTTGCTTTTCCAACTAGGGTTGTAGCTTGCTAATAATAATAATAATAATAATAATAATAATAATAATAATAATAATAATAATAAAGAGGCAAAACAAAATATTCTTTGATATACCCGATCTTAAACATGTAACTTCTTCCTGCTATTAAAATAAGTTAAAACGTGAATCAGACACAAAGATTAGTAAAAATTTAACCACGGGATTTTTTTTACGGAAAACGCTTTCTGATTATAGTGATAGCGAAATTAAGGCTTAGCTTAAATGTCGGAACTCCATAACCACACCTGCAGTCTGCCTTGATAAGACCAGGTTATCGACAAAGGCAAGGTCTTCCATTCCAAGTGAAATGTTACAATGCCTTTTCTGTATTCAGGAACAGACATAAAGAACGACAGTATTCTCAGAAATATTAAATTACAAATGATTCTATTTAATAATGAATACAATAATGATAGATAATGTTTTTGTTCCCTAAACAGTCGATTATTATACATATTCCAATCCTGATCCATAAGATATTCATCATTTCAAGCACACGCAAGGAAGAAGAAAAAAAAAATTACATCAAATAAAGTCACGTTACAAGAGAGAAAAGGGCAACAGCTTTGATCAATCATCAGCATAACAGAAAAGTGGTAAATTATCTCAAGATTAAAAGGCATGGAATAGTTAATAAAAAAAAAAAATACAACTGATATATCAACATATTTAATATGTATTTACCAGGACACCTTTCTTCTAATGATGACATGGCAGGCAGGAAAAGTAGTCTTTACTTAGAAAGGAAGGTTATAAACTACAGTGCAAATGTAGCGTTCAATGGATTTCGGGCAGGCCCTATTGTTAGACAAAAGATTTAAATCCTAAGTCAGCGATTAGGGGTAAAATGATAAAAAGAGTCTGATGCAGAAATTCTATACGAACATATGCAAGAGAGAGAGAGAGAGAGAGAGAGAGAGAGAGAGAGAGAGAGAGAGAGAGAGAGAGAGAGAGAGAGAGAGAGAGAGACTTATAAATTATCTTACCTTCCATAATATAGAGTATGGAGCCGATGTCCCCCTCCTTGATGATGAGGGCGCCCGCAGCATACTCGACGCTGTACATGCATTCGACGATTTCTTTAACCTGGCCCATCTCCAGGTTCTTGAGGAAGTCATTTTCTAGGATGGCTTGGCGTAGAAGTTCTTTCGACCTATGGAAGACAAAAAAAAGAAAATAAATTAAAACATGTTAAATAAGAAAACCGGAATTTACTACTTTTTGCATGTCCTACTTGTAAATTATATATGTGCATTGTTAAAAATTTGCAGTAAAAAAACGGTAAAAATCATGGAATAAAAGTTACCAGACATTTACCGTTTTAAAAAGACATGCTGACGTTAAGGAGTGATACTACGATAGCCAACCCGTAAAAGATAATAACAAAGTAAAGAAAAGTCACGGTCGCCTGTATTTTACTTAAATACGGTTGAGAACAGTAGATTTTTGCGGAGAATTTCCGATTAAAATTACAGGTATTTAAGAGTGTAATTCAATATGGGTTTATTCTACTTATATATAAATATAACATATAATTACATTAATCGATAGTCTTTTCCCTCATAATCGTGTATTTAACAGTGATTTAAATATCAATGCCTTTTTTACCTCTCGGTATTTTCCTTTATTTCTCTACTCACCAATATACATCTCATTTACATTTCTCAAGAAGACCAAACTCTGGCCAGTATTTTGCAAAAAATTCTAGACTGAATTCTTCCTTTTCCCAATCAATTTTTGTTCATCAAAACTAAATAAAAAATGTTCTAGCCTGTCGAAAATATTCAGCCTAATCTACATCTAAATAATTAGGTGTCCGATGCTTTTCTGTATCTTGGATATCTAACTTTCTATTTTCCCTATCTATTTTTGTTTTGGTTACTGATTATACACCTCTAAAGACAACTGTAACTACCATAACCAAGTAACTTCCCACTCTTTCACTCTTCAAAAGGCGACCTCGTCAACATAGCAAATTTTCCTTTATGGTAAAATATCAGACATAATAGTTAGGCGACATAGCGCCAGAATTAGTAATCTTGGGCATAATATATACTATTTTTCCTATAATATTCATCTTACTGCTATGACAAAATCTTGAAAGCTCTATCATACATCTGTCCACTTGGGCTTCGAACCAATAATTCTTCAAATCTCCACCTAAACCTTTGATATAATGTACGTCCCCAGTCTCAAATTAACGAAAATAACAAAACGAAACAAAAACACGCATTGCTGGCATATTTTTTCAGCATATGCAAATAACAATATCAATATGCACTAATCCAGTTACCCTACTTTAATTCCTAAAGTAACCCCAAAGGCATTTAAAGAAAACGGCTCGTAATCTGGTGACTAAGAAAACAGAAAATATTCCAATATCATGGGTAACTACGTCAAAGAGACGCTATTCGGATCTTCAAGAACTAATTTTGAATGGAGTTTTACGTAGAAAATATGGATAATACAGACATGAAAAATAAATAAAATTAATGGTATAGATGACTAATTTTGCTTCCAAATTCAAAATAAATTATATATATGAATAATTTTGTTTCAGAATTCACAGGAAAATAACAATTTTTAACAAAATTCTTATTTCAACAAGACATCTCTTTATGAAGTTACATATGATACAAAATTGTTTAGAAATGTAATACTAAAGGAACATTTAGTGAAAAATAATGCTGAACTATTAGCATATGTTGCCTATTATCAATATATTAGATAACAGTTTCTGCATAAACTGTCAGTTTATCTAACAAGTAATTAGCTTCACATTATATTCTAGTAAAATCTAAATTCGCTCTGTCATCTTATCTAAATGATCATGCCAAATGCTTCCCGAAATTGAAACACCGACACATGATTAACAAAACAATATATATATATATATATATATATATATATATATATATATATATATATATATATATATATATATATGTATATATATACAATGTATACATTTATAAACCCATGACCCAAGGGATCATATATATATATATATATATATATATATATATATATATATATATATATATATATCATCTGTCATCTCATCTCAATGATCATGCCAAATGCTTTCCGAAATTGAAACACCGACACATTATTAACAAAACAATATATATATATATATATATATATATATATATATATATATATATATATATATAATGTATACATTTATAAACCCATGACCCAAGGGAACATACATACATATATATATATATATATATATATATATATATATATATATATATATATATATATATATATATATATGAGAGAGAGAGAGAGAGAGAGAGAGAGAGAGAGAGAGAGAGAGAGAGAGAGAGAGAGAGAGAGAGAGAGAGAGAGAGAGAGAGAGAGAGAGAGAGAGACAATTAGTGGAAAACAAATCTACATTCCTGGGTAGTCCTGGTAATACAAGAACCACAAAAAGGGTCTATGGACTCCCTGAGGGTTTTAGGCCTTTCTCACTTCTTTTCCTTGGTCTTTATCTTTTATTCGTCGTAAAAAATAGTTAATCATATTTTCTTTAGGGGGATGAGGTTCAACGTCCGGGAAATCCCTTGTTTTTCAAGAGTAGGTCAGGTTTTTACCGTGATGATGGATGGATTGGAATGACAAGTGGTTTTATAATAAATATATATATATATATATATATATATATATATATATATTATATGTATATATATACATATATATGTATACACATATATGTATACACACATATATATAATATATATATATATATATATATATATATATATATATATATATATATATATATATATATATATATATATATCAAACGTTCGATTATGGAAAATAATCACACATTTCTCAAAAGTAAAAATTAAACAAATTATAATTTTCCTATTGATAAATCAGTGATAATTATAGTTTTTATGTTGGAAATCTATAACCTATAGCCATCAAGATTGAGTTATATATAATAAATCACTATTCAATGTTTGATTCCGTGAAATAGATGAATATGAATATCACTCTTGATATGATTTGCTGAAATGCTCGTTGATAGTGGGCCTGTCGTAATGATTTGCCATGTTCACGAACATAATTCTATTATTGAGTAAACATCTAAAAGGTTCAAAATTACTTTTCTATTAGATTTCACTATAGTTAATTGGCTTATGTTTTGTAAGTTATTGTTCCAATTCAAAAATTGTGAGTTAAGGTTTCTAATAAATAAAAGAATCTTCATTTTCTCTGAAAAAAAAAATACATATAAACTCGTCAACCAGAAAAATAGAAAAAGCACAGTTGAATTACTTACTAGGATAGATTTTATTTCTTGTTTTGCGAGCATAAGACAAGTATATTAGTTTAAACGGGTACTTATGCACTTTATTCAATGTCTTGGAGCTTAATAACAACTTTAAACGAAAAGATATAATTACTATTTATAATAAATCGTGGAATATGGAATTGATCTTTGCCGCAAATATCTCTAACGATACAGGTTAAAAGGTTTTAGTGTACCCTTAAATAGATATCAATGTACATAGAAGACGGTCACAACGGCGACAAAAGAAAACGAGACTTGCGTTTAATGTTGGGTAACCATTCCATTTACTCAACAAATTCATGCACAAATATTTCACGTTCACTTGTGAAGACTTCTAACGAACCCTAGTTTAGCATTAAAGTTTAAGGTAGCCTTAAAATTAACTCATTTCATAGGAGATATAGATCACAAGGTCACAAAAGAAAAAAATACTTTACTATAGATAGGTTCAACAATACATAGGTCAACTCATCCAAACATTTAATAAGTTTGGTACGATCACCATTGCATCACAGCGAGGTTTGGTATTGAGGATTCCAGTTAAAATATCCCCCTGTCCAAACGGCTCCTTTCCAAAAGTCTCCCCCCCCCTACCCCAGTTAAAACGACTCGCTTCTAACCCTACCAAACAACTTGTAAATGAACTATTCTTGACTGTTCCATCAGTTAACTGTCAGATCATTTTCAACAGGTCCATTCTGCGTCAGTAGTTTCTTTACATCCTTCAAGACTTCTTGTAATCCTTCTTCCTGTAATGGTAGATGGCAACTCTATGCATTGGTAGTTATTCAGGTACATACCTGTTCGTGGTGGTATTCAGCAACTCTTGTGTCTTGGTAATTGTAAAATTAACTACCTGTTTGCGATGGTAGTTAGCAAATCCTGTGTGCTGGGTGTTAAGAGGGACGTTTTGGTAAGGAGCAGTTTTGACTGGATACCGTAAATTGATATAATACTCGGGGGAAAAGCCTTAAAAGATGCTGAATCAAAGAGAGGAAAGGATGATGTCACGTAGAGAATATAAATGTTATTCAGACAACCACATATGACGTGCCTTACACACGGAAACAGTTCTTGTATTTTAGCACACCTAAGCTCATTGCCTATGAGCGTTGATTCTTCTATAGGTCTTAAATTCAGGATAAAAGCCTGTCAAACATGGTACAAGGCATCCTTGGAGGAATTACATAAGTTTATTCGAAGAATTAATTAGAAATAGCACAAATATCAATTTCAAATGATCTTCTAAATCTACTTGTCTTGAAATAACAAAACTTGAGAAAAATGTCTCTCAAATTAAGTAGATTAAAGCTTGTTTAAACTTTAGATTTGGGGTCAGGTAGGGCCACGATATCAATTTGTAGGAAAAAAACCAAAGTTCAATAAACGCAATACACTTTTAAGACATGGATAATTATGATCAAACAATTTTATGATGATAATCTTTTAAGCTTGCGTTAAATGGTATTATATATACATTTTAAATACTTGTAAAAATATATCTGTAACATTTGCACAAAATCTTTTTAGCGAAAGGTTCGAAGAAAAAAAAATAAGTGGAAAATTTATGGGATTTGTTTTTGCCCCTAAATTTATGCAACCTGTAGACAATGTTCCTCCCGGCCCATTTTAACTGATTCAATAGATTACATTAATAAATATTTCCTTTTACGCAATAAACTTCAATCACCCGCAGTGTTTCTTTTTAAAACCATACCATGGGGCACCTTCTACGGCTGAGTAAAAAACTGATATATGAGAACAACAATCTATCATTTAGAAGGTACTTAGATATAACGTTTTAAAAATTCATTACAAGTAAAATTGATTTCACATCAATCTTTACAACTAAACTATTTCATGTCTTGATATTATAAAACAGAAGAAAACAGCTGTAATAGGCAGCTTTAAAATCAACCAGATCTTATTTTGATGACATTGATGACTATCTACCATAGAAATGAAAAAAGAATCCAAAACCATTATTTAAAAAAAAAAATCACTGTCGTCATGATAAGTCTAAAGAAGATTCCTCAACTATTCCATGTACGAAAAACTTCATACATAGACAAATAGATCAAATTAATGTGACTAAGATCGGTGTCACGTCCTGAAAAATGAAATGTAACTGGCCAAATTAATCGTGTTTCAGTTCTTGACCCATATAACACTCATAGCTACATATCATAAAATACATTATTTATCATATCACCGGTAATGTTTGCCACTGCCAAAATATGTTTTATAACATTGGTATTGTTTTTGCATTGAATAATATTCCAACTGCCATTCAAACCAGCATATATGAGATGGTAAATCAAAACTGACAAAAAACAAATATTTAAGAGAAGATCGAGAAATACATACGAAGAAATTCAGTTTCTAAAGACGCGAGCAAGATGAATTAAGATGGACGCAAGATTTAGAGCAATAAAAAAATTAGAAAGCACCATCAAAGAGACAAATGTGTAACAACATAAACATACAAAACATATTGAACGGAAGAACGCAAAGGCAGTAGGTATACACCATGTCAAGCTCCATGTATGCGGGCACCATAAACAAGAAATGTGTCGCTTCCCACCAAGATTCTAAAAATAGATTTGAGCAACATGATAAGCACCAATATCACTTGTGCTGGTGCTGATGCATTGAACAAAATTCAATATAAGCCGGTATATATGCAAGAAAGTCAAAGGATGTTTGGATTTAGGAATACTATCTATGAAAAAAATAGCGATTAATTATTGGCGAGGAATATACAACCAAATATTTAATTTATCCATGGTCATATTTCTGCAATTATATAAAGAAAAATATAAAACGAATATTAGCACTGAAAACACCTACATAGTTTACAGTATATAATTCACTTCCCTCGCCGGTACACATCTGATTTTCATTCACTCAAGTTAGCTCCAATACAAAAGAAAACGGATAGCTACACTACATGTATTATCAAGGAAAACGGTCACTTAGGCGCAAGTTGATGGGAAACAAAATTAACTTTATATACAAACTTACATGACACATGGGTAAATAATTTCCTTGCGACTCATTATTATTATTATTATTATTATTATTATTATTATTATTATTGTTATTATCATTATTATTATTATTATCATTATTATTATTATAATTATTCAAATGGATGGGAGTAAAACTAAAAAAAAAAAAAATTGCTCCTTCCGCTTACGTACTTCAATTTCAAATTACAATTCAAATGTAAATCGTTAAGGTAGACCCCTGGATTAATAAATTCACAGTGATATAAAGTACAATGGACCTGTTAAATGCAGATCGTGACTTTTCTCCTGATCCAGGCAGCCTTTGAAAATTAATTGTGGAACAAAGTTAGGTAATACCACACAAGAACCAAGAATTATGGGTGCTACTATAGTGTGAGGTCTACCGCCATATGTCGCCTACCTAAGTGGAGGGTGAGGTCTACCGCGTCCGCGTGACCAGCGTCCCAGAGCCCCGCACCTAACCATCGAACATGTGATCTGCCCAAATCCATAAAAAACGTGACCTGTTCACGTGACCTGCCCATATAAAAGAAAGCTAATGGAGCTGCTAAATCAGTTTTTCCCTCGGCCTAAAAGAGTTATCATCGATGTCAGCATTCTTCAGTGAACCACCAGCAATATTATGTGGATCCAGCGACAGGAGCACACACAGGCAATTAAGCGATCGTGGTTGAACGCTAAAACGATGATTCTGAAGCGATTAATGCGAGCTGTTGGTCGTCAGCTGTTCCAATCTCATCTTGATCATTTTTGCTGGAAGGTGATGAGAAAAAATTCCAATGATCTATTTGTGTCATTCTTTGATGTACGAAGTGTGTATCGCTAGAATAAATGTATGGAAATATATGATAACCTGTTTGATGTACGAAGAGTTTATCGCTAGAATAATGTATGGAAATATATGATACCATGTTTATTTTCATCTTTAGTCCTTTTTTTTAATGTAACTAGAAATCCAATTATCTATTTAAGTCATTTCTAAGGTATGTTTAAATTAAGTGTTTGTTGCTTAAACAAATGTATGAAATGTGTATTGTCTATGAGGGACGAATAATTCAGCAGTAGACCTCACGCTATAGTACTAACGGGAGGTAGATCTCACGCTATAGTAGCACCGAATTATGTGGTATTTAATATTTTTATAAATACTACTTTCTCTCATTTTCTCCATGATGGCTCTGTAGTAGAGTTATGCTTCGGCTGCTTGATTTGAAAATCTCTTATCCACAGTTCTACTGAATCCGGCCAAGCAACATCCGGCATAATCTTAAAAATATATGTTAGAATGTAGATACGAATGGCATTACTATTAATAACAGGAAAAAGTAAATCACATTTTGAATGATTGTGTCATATTGCTTCGAATGTAAGTATATGTCAAAGCCAAATTATAAAAATAAAAACTAAGCAAGGACCAATAATCCATATAATATATATATATATATATATATATATATATATATATATATATATATATATATATACACACACAGTATATAATTCTCTCTCTCTCTCTCTCTCTCTCTCTCTCTCTCTCTCTCTCTCTCTTGCTTTCCAAAGTTATGAAAATAACATTAGTATATCTCATAGTTTTCATTAAACCTTATAATTCTGAATCATTAAAATAAGAAAAAAAAAAAGTGTTCAAAACAATAATGTTGTAGGAAACCAAAAAGTAAATATGATTATTGAGAGATTATGGGTATACAGTAAATATATTCCCATACACTCTCTTAGCAGCTCAAAATACAAAGAAACATTACATTTCTTACAAGGCTTAGCGAATACAAACAGGTTATTCTGGATACAAAAATATTTTACTCTGTAAAAAATAGTCAAATATTACCATTATAATTACAGCATTTATTATCATTATGATTTTCAACACTTATCATTAATATAAACAATAAGTTAATTATTAAAAAAGGAGACCTACCAGTTTTAGTTACATTACTATTTAACAAAAATACTTTTCGTGAGCCTACACAGCCCCCTTTAGAATTCTCTATTTTCTTTTCCCTTTTGACTTAAATATGCGAATTTCCTATTATCTGGCTCTCTGTGATACGTTGAATTATATTCACCGCATGTTTGTCTCTAAGATTTCTTGAATTATCTTAGTTACATATTTGTATGCAGCTAAAATACAGATACATAGACTCTTTGTGTGCATTTTAAAAGTCCCCTAAGACATATTTAACCTTCAGTAATATATTTATCATGATTCCTACAAAGAAAGAAACCGATGTGGGTTCTCTTGATATCTACAATAATAATAAGTGTTATCACTATCATCATAACAATTATCTATATTGTATTCTGGTTGATTTGGCTAAACTTAAGCCATTATCCACCGAAAATACATAGAATAAAATCCAAGCATACACAAGGTTGGATATGAATACACACACACACACACACACACATATATATATATTATATATATATATATATATATATATATATATATGTGTGTGTATATATATATATATATATATATATATTTATCTATATACATATATATATGTGTGTGTGTGATTAGATTATCAAAATCTTAACAGGGTAATACAAAGATAGCAATCAATCTGTCGAGAGACAATGTCCAACCTAAACTTTCCAACAAGAAAGAGCAATAAGAAATAAAGTTGAAATAATAAAACTTTCCCCATTTCTAACCAAATAATATCCATGGAAATACACTGCACAGTTTTTAACACCATAAGGAATGCATAAATCGTAAATTCTTGTAATATTTTCTTAAGCGAAAACTGAATGATAGAAATTCATAACGAATAATATTCAGTCAAATCAACGGAAGGATCTTATCAGTTCAGAATAAAAAAAAAAAAAAAAAAAACCGTCATTACAGATTGACTACAAAACGGCTTACTAATGGGCTCCACACAACTGTCACACAACTCATTGCAACAACTAATTGAAACAGTCGTTAGTAACCAATTATATGGAAATGACGGCTAGAGTAAAAAAAAAAAAAAAAAAAAAAAAAAAAGAAGAAGAAGAAGAAGAAGAAGAAGAACAAGAAGAAGAAGAAGACTATCATTTTTTTTCAAATATGCATTTTCAAGATTTTTAAACTTTTAGCTTTCAGTGACAGTACGACTTCAGGATGTGATGGGTATTATGCCTTCTCTATCGCTATTACAACACATTACGAGACATAGTTCACTGTTTCAGACAACTGACGCTGGTTTAATAAGACAATAATAGAAGTTTCCTACCCACTAATCTATTATATATATACACGACTGGCTTAGAAAGACCATAAACAGACCCAAGTGGAAGGCCATGTCTGGGGCCTTTCTTCTGTATTGGACGAGTACCGGCTGATGATACATATATATATATATATATATATATATATATATATATATATATATATATACATATATGTATATATATAATTTATATATATAATTTATATATATATGTATACACATAAATATTATATATGTGTATAATATACATATATACACATACGCACACATATAATGTGAATGCACACTTTCAACAGTTGAGCAGCAGCTGCTATTCTGCTTTTTACCCCAAAACCTCAGAAGGGAAAAACAACTCGTTAAAAAGCACCAGTCTGCCATTTTTGAAACACGTTTTAGTCCAGCAATATGTTTTCTCCTCCCACCTACTCATCAGCAACTATTTGGTTGCAGAAAAACTGGGCGTCATTAAACCCATCCAACCGAACATCTCGAATACATTTGGTATGCAGCAGATATCCAGACACACATACACAAAGCTTTAATGCAGGATACCGAGGAACACGAGATTCTTCGAACAAATCCACACGAGTTGTATCAAAAGTAAGTGGATTGCTCCATTTACTGACCGGATCTTGTGAATAATTTGAAGACCAACATTATACAAAAAGGTATAGTCTGCTAAAGCAGACGCTATTCACTGTGTGCACTCAATAAAATTAACACCAAAGTTACATTTTCAAATCTCAAGCAGAAATATATTAATCTTACAAACGGACAATGAGATTAAAATGATATCAGTCTCCAACTCGAATCATTATGAAGATATTATGTTGTTAAAGATTATTCCCAAATTTTCCGTAGTTTGTGAGGAATGCAATTTTTAAGCGGACACCTATGGTGATAAAAAAGTTATATTACCTAATGCTGTTTCACCATTACTGATCATTACGAAACAAATCCCGATTTCAAGAAAGAATTGTACAAAATATTAAATAAAAAGTGAATATATTCTGGAGGAGCAATATACAGGTAAAGATTCTAATGAAATAATTTTAATATAAACGAGAGAGAGAGAGAGTGAGAGAGAGAGAGAGAGAGAGAGAGAGAGAGAGAGAGAGAGAGAGAGAGAGAGAGCAAATAGGATTAAAGTATTAGCTACATATTCTTATATAAAAATTAACAGTGTCATATGTTCGTGCTAGTGTTACACATGTATTTTTTATCCACCATGTTACAAATAAATCGGAGTAGCATGGAGCACGATATGGAGGCCATACTATCCATATAGTTTCTTTTTTATTACACGAAAAAATTTCTGCGTTACAAAGATTTTTCAGTGCCTACTTATTTGACCTACAGTTTAACAGGTAGTAAAAGACATAAAACGAAAATGTTGTCAATCCTATCTAACAAGACAACTCTGTGTTGTTACTTCCAATTAGCTTTTAATCACATACAAATAAAGGTCAAAACTTTGACATAATTCGCTGATTATAACATAGATACAGAACTTCATGAATATAATAAAAGACAAAATTATAAGTAACATATTAGTAAGTTTTA
Source organism: Palaemon carinicauda (assembly GCF_036898095.1). Classification (NCBI taxonomy): domain Eukaryota; kingdom Metazoa; phylum Arthropoda; class Malacostraca; order Decapoda; family Palaemonidae; genus Palaemon; species Palaemon carinicauda. The sequence goes on along the minus strand of NC_090746.1, from coordinate 32,970,622 downwards.
AAAAAAAATAAAGACTGGACAACAGGGGCAGGGGGAAACGTTTATTGGTATGGGAGGGTTGGAAAAGGGAACAGAAAATAGAAAGGCAGGATAAAAAGATGAAAGGCAAATTGCTTTAAAAAGATAAGTATTTAATCAGATGGTCCTACCATTATTAACATATGCATCATAAACTTGGAGCCTTACTAAAGCCTTAGAAAATAAGCTCGTAATAACTCAAAGAACTATAGAAAGAATAATGATGAAAATAACTCTAAGAGACAGAAAGAGAGCAACATGGATACTAGGGTAAACTAAAGTAGAGGATATTCTAACATGTGAGAAAAAAATGGATATGGGCAAGACATATAATGGGAATGATAGACATTATATGGACATTAAGAAAAACAGAATGGGTCCATAAAGATTGCAAAAGAAGCAGAGGAAGGAAGAAAAGAGGAAGGATTGACGAACTAAGGAAGTTTGCAGGTGTGGACTAGCATAGAAGTATCATAAACAGAAACAAGGCAAAGGGCAAGTTTGAGGCCTTTGTTCTGCAGTGGACTGGTAACGGCTGATGATGATGTCGATGATATATATATATATATATATATATATATATATATATATATATATATATATATATGTGTGTGTGTGTGTGTGTGTGTGTGTGTGTGTGTAATTTGTAGTTTGTTACTTGGCATTCGATTAATGATGAAGTTTTGCACATTTAGACGTGTTTTTCAATTCTAAGTACAAAACACCTGAATTCGACAGGTATAAGTACAGAAGAATTGTCATTGACTTTTATCTTTCTTCGTGGCCAAGTGGTAGTCACTGTCTATACAAGCTTGCCGGACCAGGGTTCGATTCCCGGCCGGTCACAAGCTCTTGTCTTTGTGTGATTTCGCTTGGGCTCTGATCCCGTGGTCGTTAAGAGAATCCAGACATTAATGTATCAAAAATATATATGGCTTATTTGATTATGAAAAACACGTTTAAATGTGCAAAACGTTATCACATATATATATACTGTATATATATATATATATATATATATATATATATATATATATATATATTCATCAAGTTATAAAAACCGTCATTATAATCTTACACAAAATTAACGAGCACACATCCAGATGGATGTGATACCATATGGTCCATAAGGATGATTAAAAATTAAGTGGCAGGTTATCTTACCATGTAAACTAAGCTGTAAAGTGAATCTAAACTTATCAAACGAGGCCTAAAGGTGACTGGGAATGATCAATAACCTAAATATTTAAAAGTCCTTATAAACACCAACGAAATTTTCTGGTAATGACTCAACACAACGTTCCGAGTAAAATTAAAAGAATTTCCTTTACTATTTATCTTTTCCTCAACTTGTTTTATATTTACAAATAAGTCAGTCAGGCTGAGATTAACAACGTAGGGTCTGATCTCTTATCGTAATTATAACTAACATTAGGCGGACTGGATTTAGTACGAGGAAAGTTATACAAAATCAACAAATATTCAGTATTCAATGTGTAATAACATTGATACGCTTATACTTGCATACATGCATTGAATATATATATATATATATATATATATATATATATATATATATATATATATATATATATATATATATATATCCACACGCACACACACACACACACATATATATATATATATATATATATATATATATATATATATATATATATACATATATATATCCACACATACATATTTGTGTCAATATTATGCTTCATAAGCTATAAATATACCGCATTTCACAAAATAAAAGCAATCCGACTTGTACCCTTTGAATACTATTATATATGCACGTAATTAACGTCTAAAAACAATACTACAGATAACTGAAGCGATTTATAAATGATTTACGTTAACAATATATTCCAATTTACTCTATACAACTTAGGTTTGAAAACTAGAAAAATTAGAAGAGTAAATAAGAAATATAAACAATAAATCAAGATATCTACACCTGGGAGTGATGATGCGTCCACAGTAATATCTCCACTATAACAACCAAGCATAAGATAACAGTCAACCTTAAACTGAACGCTTAAGGGTTCAAATCTATCACTATCAAAAATTTCAATCCTCATAACTTCTAAGGAGAGTTCAAATGCAGTTGTGAAGACTGTCCGCCTAATGAATTGTTCATTTTAAGCGTGGTTTCAGCCAATTTTATATTATGTGGTAAACGGTTAGGGATTTGGTCTAAACTTAGTGAATTGTTTACATTGGTTTATCAAGCTTCTGCAAATAGTTTCTGCGCTGTTTAAAGTTAGATGCTATTGGCGCTATTGTAAACGTGTCTGTTTTGCTTGCATACCGCCTATATTTATCATTTATTCACATTTTCTTTTCTTTTTTTTACTTTTCAAACAATGAAGATAAGGAAAAAGAATGGTGTAAGTTGTTAATGGTAAATTGTGTGGTATTATAATGATAGTAAATTATTCGTTTTAATTATCCTCAGTAGTGTTTTTGAACATTACTGTTTCCGAGAACGTTCACATGTAAAGTCCAAACAATTAAAATTTGACAATTATCATTTTGATGTTGTTCTAAGAGAATCAGACTATTCATAGCTTACAAAAAATGCCCGAATTGTAATAAAGAGAGACTCCATAGAAAAACATCCGTCACTTTCATAATTTATCCTTTGAAACTTCCTCAACATCACTTGCTTCATACATCTGCACAGTGGGCTCACCAGCAGGTCATCAAAATCCCCTAGGCACAGCGTTATTCATCATACACACACACCAATGTTGATATTAAGGACCTTTCTTTCTAAAATGAAGTTTACTACATATATACATCTATTTGGTGTCCATACTCTCTCCTTCTACATCCTAGCACTTACCATATATTATTTTCACAGAGAGAGAGAGAGAGAGAGAGAGAGAGAGAGAGAGAGAGAGAGAGAGATGCATTCTTAAAATGACACTTACTTCTCCGACTTGGGCACGACGACAGGGTCATACTCCGGATCATAATAATCATCATAGTCGTTCTCCGTTGGCTCTGCCGAAATGGCAGTCCTTTTAGGCCTGGCTTCAGCGCCTTCGCTGACGCCCTCAATCTTGTTATGCCGGAGGACAGGGGTGTTGAAGCACTTTTCGTTCTGCAAGCTGGCGCGGTTATGGTGCTCGTTGTTGTTGTTGCGTAAATTGACTGACCGCAAAGACAGCCGCTTACCGTTGACAACGTGCGATCTCTGTCCTGCCGGAGGAGGCAGCACCGACCGCAGTTTATCTAACTGGGTGTTGAGAGTGGCAATGGTGGTCTCCTTTTCTTCCAGCTCCTCCCGCAAGCGCTCAATGACACTGTCCTTGAGACTGAGCTCCTCGAGGGCGGACGACAGAGCTGCTTGAGTGTCCTTTAAGGAGGTTCGTGCTTTACTTCCCCCTCCTGAAGAGGAGCTAAAGGACACAGGAGAGCTCCTGCCACTAGACCCGCCATCGCCACTCCCACTACGAGGTTTAAACCACTTCTGCATAGCGGTACGATTACCATAGCATGGTGGTAATTATCATATCAGAGAGATCTCTAACCCACATCACTTTACTATGGTATAATTCATCATTACTACCACCATCATCACTTTCATCACAAGAGCACAGCTTCCATTATTCTATTTGCATCGGTTGCAATTATAGACGCACAACAATTATCACACAATGATGACTCTTCGACAAAAATCACCATGCATATTCCACCACTAGTTACCATACTTTACCCTATAGTATTTTTCATTATGCACAAAGTTACTGAAATGCCAACGAATGAATATCCACTAAATGTTCGAGATTACAAAATAACTCAAACATCAAAACCCTTGACAGCTGTGAACACAAATAAGATATAGACATTTGAAAACTTTCGAGTTAATAATATCTTATTAACATACAAGACTAATATAGAAATACTTAGGAAGCTCGAATATCCTCATGGTATCTGCTCTATGGATGGAGAAGTCGTTTCAACAGAGCTGAGTCGTGGACTCGGGGGCTTCCAGTAGCCCACAGGCTTACACAATCACAGCTAATCAACCGAAAAGAGTTTTCCTAAGAATTTTAAAGTCTCCACGTGATGACCACCAGTCTACGAAGGATACAGAATCTCCAAAGAAAATAAATACCTTAAGGAGGACTGAGAGTCCTGGGCAAGAGGGTTACTGCCCCTTGAATACTGATGAACTCCCTCCCCACCTGCATATCACCAACAAGCCCCCCCCCCCCCCCTTTCCCTCCGACTTCATGCCTTCTCTCCCCTTCCTATACCTCTTCAACTCGTCTCTTCCCCTTTCCTGCCCTCTTCACATTCCAAGGTCAAGCTATTCTCGAGATGAAAACATTTAGCGCTTATGTCAATAGTCACTTTCCTGGGCATAATGAAGGTTGCATACCGCTATCTAATGAACCCTTTCTCAAATCCATAGTTTTCTTCAAGAGATAGTAATTCCAATCATAAACACAGACATTATTCCTCCTAAGATACCATACCAATAAGAAAAATCCATATACACAATATAGACTTTGCATGTGTCGTGCATAAGAGCAAATAACACCATCAACACCAAGTCTTAAGACAATTTGATCATACAATTCCAGCATTAAAAGATTAAACTTTATTCAAAGATGCCTGAAGAAATATATACATATGCATTAATTTCCAACAATAAACGAACTTGAGACACCTGTTATATCATTAAATATTGAAACCAAGTCATCCTATGCATTCTACAGACTCGAATTGAGCAATCCGCAAGAAGACTAAGTAAACAATACAAAAAAACCTCTACATCCAAAAAAAAAAAAATTCCTATTTAGAATAAATGTACCAAATATTAGCTCATTTCAAGACAGACAAGTTATTAACACAATGCTAATGCTTAAAGCTGGTCTTATTTCTGCTTATCTCCGACATACCTGAGCATCCGCTCCACATATGGATCTCCAAAACAAACGGCATCCTCTTCACCAACAACTATTTAGCCTACCTTACAAAAAAATACACAAGACTTCTGATATATATATATATATATATATATATATATATATATATATATATATATATATATATATATATATATATATACACACATATATAAACCTTTTCTAATTGTCACATTTGTTTCTAAATTTTTGAAACTTCCAATCACGTGAATTTTGAACGTGTACACATGTCTGAACAAAGCGCGTGTACACAATAAGAATCACCAAGAATGTGCCCCTTATATCGTCCTCTTATTAAAATCGTTCAAAGAGCCTGAAAGAGCAGCAGGAAGCTCTCCTTATCAAAACACCACTTATATCTATCCAAAGCTATTTATATTCAACAGCTTCCTCTGTTTTTCATTCGTATAAAAATCTAAAAATACCTCGAGAATTATAAGTAATCACATCTCCATAATAATAATATATTATATATGATCAATCTCACTTTGATACATTGTACTATTATTCATAACTAGTATGGAATGCACTGGCCGAAACTTGAAAAGTTATTGCATGCACAACTACTAATTAATACATGAAGCAACAGCATTCCGTCAATATTTCACACAAACACAATGCGAGTTAAAACAAGGAAAATTACTTCGGTTAATAAAATCCAAAAGTGGCAGCCAGACCTACACACATAAAAAACCTAATATGCAGAGAGACTTGGAAACAACAAGAACGGGAAATCAAACAGCGAAGTCGATGAGAATGATTGATCCAAAGATTGATATTATTCAGACAGAGGATTACGAGACCAACTCTTGAGTGTTATACTCATAATGCAAAATAATTTTCATACAGATGATGAACATAAATCTCGGAGGAGTAAAAGGTGAATGTTTTCTAAATATGTGAAGTGAGTTGTGGTTTCAAAGACAGCAAGATCTCTTTTACAGACGAAGAATAAGGGGATTTACATTAAGATCATCTTTCAAAAGGTGTTACAATGTATGTCGATATTGAGAGAGAGAGAGAGAGAGAGAGAGAGAGAGAGAGAGAGAGAGAGAGAGAGAGAAAATTGAGAAAGGAAGAAGAGAGAGTTTAGCTTTCGATGCGCACTGATACCTAATATCAGAACACCTCTCTTCTTCCTTTCTCAATTCTCTCTCTCTCTCTCTCTCTCTCTCTCTCTCTCTCTCTCTCTCTCTCTCTCTCTCTCTCTCTCTCTCTCTCTCTCTCTCCATATACAATATATACATACACACTCACATACACACACACACATATATATATACAGTATATATATATATATATATATATATATATATATATATATATATATATATATATATATACACACACATATATATATATCATATATATATATATATATATATATATATAGACGTTATATAATGTATATTAAATGTATGTTTATTAATTATACAGTCTTGCATGCTTCCTGCAAGTGCACCAGAGCACGTCAATTTAAAATACATCAAAATTGTGCATGTTTTAACCAGGCATTCAAGGCATAATACCCTGTGGAGTCTCTAATGAATTGAAACGAATAAAGCAAACGAAGCAGCATGCAACCCAACAAACCAGTCATGGAACTCGACACCAATGACAGGTATTGGTGATATCGCACCAACACCCCTTCTTTTTTTTTCCACAGCACTCAAAAGCACAGCCAGTCACGCATGACCTGCGTTATTCAGGCACGAACACAATGACTAACAGGAGGATCGTCACCGATATGTCACGCAATCCTAAATAGTTTCGTGCGGATGACAAAGGCAGTCACAATACTGGACCCCACTGGATTAGGTAATGAGTGTGACGTAATCAACACAGTAATGATATATCGTATGATTCCAAAATTTGTGGACTTTGTCCTCACAAATAAAGGAATAATCAGTAGTGATACTTAATTTTAAATCCATGATGATAATGATGATAAAAATAATTTTTTCCTTCTAACATTTTTATCGGTTTAGTTGTATATCAATAATAATAATAATAATAATAATAATAATAATAATAATAATAATAATAATAGCTTGAGTAATCTATTCCGCCTAACTTTGTTTGTCGGTTAAATTGCATATCAAAGTGGTTATGAGAGAAAAAGTCTAATGTTCTACTGCTTGTATGTCATATTATGATCACTAATGAATTTTACAATTGGGTAATATTTACAAAGCTTTTCATAATGAATAACAAGAGAAAATTATACATACATTTCTGACCCAAGGTCATTCAATTTAATTCGAAATAACATTTTGAAATCATCCCTTCTTTTAGAATGTCTTTGTTGAAAAATAAAAATTAAAATAATAACTTCAATAACGGAATTTTTAATGAAGCCAGCAATGAACGGACCTATTCAACTATTCTTAATAAGCGACATAATAATAAAGCATGAATTGAAGCCGGAATTAAAACTGGACATAAATAATTATATCGAAGAGAATTCTAAATATCATTTCTGAATGGGAAAATAGTTTTGATTTTAATTCTTAAAATATACCCGAGTTTTTAGCTTTAAAATAAAGTGATGGAAATGAAAAAGAACCTAACAATCATTGAGTTCACTGCAAGTCATTTGTGATGACAATTCAATGAATAATAATTATAAAACCTATATTGTGGTCTTATAAATAAAGAAAATGGTGATAAAACCATCACCTGGTGCTGATATAAAAACAAATTCATATATGTATGCAACTCAACAAAATAGCATGAGAAGATTTGACTTGCTTTATCGCGAAAGAAATCTCTCTTTTAAAGACAAGTCGTTCAAAATTTTATAAAAAAAAAAATAAACAACTCACTAGCATAGTACGACAGCCAAGCTGAAGAAAAAAAAAACACATCTCTCGGAAACTGGTAATTTGTAGTTCAGTAGTCAACAGTTCTTTGTACTGGAGGGAATCATCATGAGAAAACGCTTTATTTTGCAAACACATAAATATGAATTAATATCATGATGAAGCACGTATAGGACGTTTCTAAAAATACGACCGCATATTAATTTGACTCATTCCTTTGGGAGCTTCTCCTTTAACACTTTTATTCAGCAGAAAAAAAAGGTTCGTTTTCGAGGTGCTTTATCAGATCGCTCTCGGCAATCGGGTGAAACAGGGAGGCACTATCTCGCTTATCCTGTTCTGCTTGTAGCCAGACGACTTGTTATTCCTATCCGAGAGCAGTGGCGTTCGACAGTATGTCTGCAGAATCCTATACTCAGGGGATTATGTTCCCATATTCTCAACACAATAACTAAGTGTTGCCATTACTTTGAAATGACCGAGAAAAAGTAGGAATTGACCTTAAATACATTAAAACTTTAAAGCGTCTTGTATTCCTATTCAATCCATTTAAGATAGCATAATCTGTATTATTTAAATCTTGAAATCAATAGAAAAGACAAAAACACAGTTTTAAGGCGTCCGTTCAACCACAACTAACTTTTGGCCAATCTTATCAATTTCTTATTCTTGCAATACCTGTACCAAGGATTAATCAGTGGTATGATGAACAGTAATGACTGCAGAGTGCAAAATGACAACTGGAGAATTCCCTAGTTTTCCTACCTAATCAACTAGTATTTATGGGTAATTTTTATTAAGGAAAACTACCAGGAAGGCATAGATTTATCGTTCATGAGTAAATTATAATAATCTATATAATTTTTAGCTTATCGAGGTTTCTATCAAATAGTACAATATTCGTTTCAATTAATTCTCAAACCTTTTTACCAATCATTCTGATAATTTGCGTCAAAAAGATGGAGAGTGCGTGAGAAAACCTCATTACATCAACTAGAATTACTAGAATTTAAACAATTTTATCATAACGAGTTTGCACCAGCGTTCATCTGATTAACCTGAGGTCAACATAATGGAAATTAAAGAAATGGCAATACAAAAAAATATCATCATTTACCATTCCATGAGGTAGAAAAATTACCGTCTTTCTATTTCTCTAAATATATAGTATTTCAAATTGTCTTCTACGTCGAACCTGCAATAATCTGAATCAATTTAAGGTTATGCGATAAACCTGTTTGACAAAAATTCAAGCTATTACATATAAATATCAAAGGATTAAATATAAATTTCAAGCATTTTCTATGTTCGAAAATACTCCATGGCCTTTCATTTATTTATTTTTTGAAGGCGAAAATTACTCCAGTGGCTTAGTGCCTGTAATCATGAAGAAGCCGACTGCGAAAAAAAATATTTACTAACAAAACTTCCACCTGGGGGACCTGTCCAAACTGCTCCACTAATAACAAAATCGCTTTCGAGGACAAGGCTGTGAGGATAAAAATAAGGTGAAAGATGTATCATTACGAATCCTTGAAACGTCGAATGGAGCACTCAATCCTACAACAAGTCAAAGCTATCAAATATGAAATGATGCAATTACCAATCTTGTCAATCAACACAGGATCACAAGTAAGTGTTAAGAACTTCGTGGGAATGAATCAGCAAACCGGTCAGACAGAAAGTAAAAAGTAAAACGAATGTAAAAGAAAAATAAGTAGGATATTTCATACTGGGACAAATATTGTCCTCCAAATCTATTAGGAGTTTTTGACCACCATGACATCCTCAATAAAAAGATTTTCCTGACATCGCATCTACGTGACTGTTGGATGATGAGGGCTGTCTAAAGGGCGCTTCTCTCTCTCTCTCTCTCTCTCTCTCTCTCTCTCTCTCTCTCTCTCTCTCAGACATCCTCTGAGACAGAGATCCTGCTCTAACGAAATGGTATTGTTGTCTGAGAGAAGAACTCGAAGGCCAAAGACTTTTTTACCGTTAGAGTGACTCTTGATATCAGTTGAATAATGATAGTGAAAATAAATGGAATGAATGATAGGAGATTCGAGTACAAAGAACACCTTCATGTCCTTTTCCTAGAAAGGTATGAGAGAGAGAGAGAGAGAGAGAGAGAGAGAGAGAGAGAGAGAGAGAGAGAGAGAGAGAGAGAGAATTATATTTAAAAGAAATAAGCTGGAAGACTATTAACATCAAAACAATGTAATAATCATACGATAACTTTTCTATTGACTATCCTTTATTTACAATGAAAAGTAAGACGTCACTATCCTAAGTCTTCACTCTCATAGGAATAAAAAGAAGTATATCTAAGATGAGAAACAAAAAAAAAGAAAAAATCTGCAAGATTTTAAACATAAATTATGAAATCCAAATAAAATATAATTAACCTAGCGAATCCACTACTGTTTTAGATTTTTTTTTTTTTTTTAAAGAATAGAATTCTAATTTCAGACGCATACATCTGACTTAAGTCTAAAACTTTTCGCGCTAAGGATGAATTGTTTCTTCATCTGATAAAGAGGAAAATAAGTTAAAATGCCCCATTTTTTTCACTATGTACATTTGCCTACGACAGTAAATTCAAAGCCGTATGCTTTTTAGTTTTGGTATTGATCAAATTCAATGGTAAACTAAACCACAAAGAAGAGAGAGAGAGAGAGAGAGAGAGAGAGAGAGAGAGAGAGAGAGAGAGAGAGAGAGAGAGACTACCCCAATATTATCACACTATTAAATAAAATAGAATAAAGAACTATGAATATTAAGACGTGGCCTTTCAAAAGCTTACCTTAACGCTCTTTTTTTGCCATAACAGTAAAATGTTACAGCACAAATATGATATGATAAAAAAATTATTTTTCCCGAGGTAATGAGATTAGTATACAAAAATACGTGCCTTAGTCGCCAAGGCACGCAGCAAAATAATTTCTCAATACGTAATCTATCTATTTGTGTTTAAATTTGAACAAACCACAAAGCTAAAGCTTCAAGCTTATCAACCGTAATAGTTATCTTTTATTCAAACCACCAACAAGTGCTAGTCAGTGTTAGGCCTACCTCCTCTAATATGTCTCTCCCCTCTTAATATTCTGTATTCTTTAGAATTATTCTTCACGTGACAACAGTACATTTGTCTATTACAATAAAGGCTGTCAAAAGACACCTTCATTAAATAATTGAATGGTTATGATCTTAACAGATCACTGAATCATACTTAACTGCAAACAGACCATTGGCATTAAAATACTTTTTTTTAAGTGCTTGCATTATAATAAATTTAAGATTCCACAATCGGCAATAAGTCCTTCGTTTTTCAGGACTATAAAGAGGCAGCATATACCAGTAGAGCAAATATTACACGCCTGTTTGGATATATAACCTGTACCTAAGATAGATATATAAATGGCATTATGAATTTACTAATATCATTATGATCATATAACATCATTTTCGGTAATAATATTCATTACCACTTGATATACTTAGAGAATGAAACGCGATAAACTTAGATATAATGCAAAAAATTATAAGACGTATAATTTTCCCCCATCGCTTTTAAAGTTTCGTTATCTTCTATATGGATATTTAAGTCATGCTAATGTTAAATCAAACTGACCACGACTACTTCTCTATACTTTTCAACATTTGGCACAAGGATCCCTACTTAGAAAGGATATATATATATATATATATATATATATATATATATATATATATATATATATATATATATATATATATATACTGTATATCTAAATTAAAGTAAATTATCTTTATCTCACTTCTATTTAAGACACAATTCTTTTCCCTTTTCAGGAACTTCCTACAAAGACCAGCTGAACGTTTCAAAGAAAAGCAAGGTCTTCACACCAATGTAGTAATTGCACGGACTTACCCTTTGCTCCTTTGGCTCTGGAACTCTACACGTGATTCTGTTTCCAATGTCTATTTTTATTTAAATTAAATTAGTTGTTTTAATTTGAAAAGTTATAGCAAAAGATGACAGATATGAGTAGGTGAATACATTATAACAAAGAAGTAATTAAAAGCTTTCTAAAAAAGAAAGAAGACGCTAACATGGAAAACTTGACTGCGTAAACTAACAGAAAAAAATTCAAGTGAAATTTTCAACTATAACAAAGTGGCATATTCCTGTCAATATTTTCAACTTTCACTGGCAGTAACTAATGCTTTAAAATCATGATACGCATTATAGTGACCAATAAAAGTATAAAACATAATTTCAAATAGCTGGAGAGCCTATTGTATATCAAAGTGATACTACAATAAGAACGTCAAAATTAAAACACTAGCATGAAAGCAGAAAGAACCAAAATCAACTGAAGAAATCCTGGAGGAACTATATATGGCACCTCCTTACGAAGAGACATTCTCCACTTCTCAGTTCTTATGCGCATAATTTCAGTCTCGTAAGAGACCATTATTCTCATTGCAGTTCCACACAGTTACCTCTTTGAAAGCCCTCCTGACATTTACGTCCCAATCTCAAATTACAAATACATAACATATATATATATATATATATATATATATATATATATATATATATATATATATACACTCTATATATTATATATATAATTTCATCACCAATTCAAAATCCCATTAGATTTAAACAAACTTATCACAAAATCACTCGAAGAATCTACCCTTGCACATTAACCCTATTACTGCATAGCAACATACGGGTGAATAATTAGAACTTTTGTTAATCAGACACACTATAATTGCCATGAAGATTCAATTACACACTGGCGTTTTTCATGCACACTCGAAAGCATGCAAGTGCGTCGTCGGTACCCAGCATAATGCACCGAACGAAATCCATTTTTGAGCTTCATACATTCTACACTATTTTCAGAATATGTAATATTTGACATATTTTGAGAAGTATGATTGGGCCATATATGTAGCCTACCTTACATCGTCAGATACGTGAAATATCATGTCAAAATATTACAATTACCGTATTCCTCTATTAGTCATATTGATTGATTGATTGACTGAAAGTTTTCTGGCATCCTGACATCTATTAGTCATATACTTCTTCAAGACCATAAGGGAGTAAGGTGCTTCAATAAAAACCTATCATAGCATAATTTCAATCTACAACAGTTATCAATTTTACTAAAGGAAATTCTATTGAAGGAAGATTAAAAATATCCTGTTGAAAAATATAATTGACGCAAATGTACTGATATTCCAAATAACTTCAACAACTACAAATGATACAAAAACCCATACTATAAAAGTTCAATGAGGATGTGAAACATTTGGAGGGGAATCATATCAACATTTAGTAACTTCTAATAAGACATACATAAAAAATTCAAAATGAAACATGATACATATTAAAATAAATTAAAGCTATGTTCTAGTATAGTACTAATGCTATCTGAAACCGTAAATATTAAAACAAATCATGATCACATTACAAGAAGACTACTAATGACATATGCACTATAATGTTTCCCACGAGAGCTGTACTCGATATCCAGCCAATGATAGACAACCACTGTTTAATAACCTCATTGCACATTCAAGACCATATCTACCCTGTTATAAATAATAGTGTATATTGCCCAGAACACAAGTATTCAACGCTACTCGCGGGTAAGGGCAAAAGCAAGCATTCTTCGCCTATACTGTAGATACCTTATGAGTTTTTCGGTGTCTCAGCTTTTCAATAATAAAATTTTAGAAATATGAGAAGTATAATAACGATTATTTTAAATTATAAATTTGTTAATATGGATAAACTATCATGATCATCCTCATTATATATGTAAGTTCAATTACCATTCAATATCACACTTAACAAGACCAGTCAGTTCTTTATTCAACAAAAACTTTACCCTTACAGTACTGTACTTTATATTCATAGCCTGGTTCTCACACCGTCAAATAACCACACACCGACCCTCAAATAAAAACCCCTTATGGCCTTAAATTTCTCTAAGTGCATCACTAACCCTATTCTACGGGGCCCCTAGTAACTTTAAAATCTATTCTGTCTATAACTGCTGTGTAACGTAGGACGATGACACCAATCCTAGGTGAAGGTGGGAACAAAGGTTGACTAAAAGTCCTGTCAAATGTGAGTATCTAATAGTACAAAAAAAAAAAAAAATCAAAATTAATGCATTTTCATCTTTTATCAGCACGAATAATAGCAATGACTCAGCCTTTTTAGCAGAAGATTGTCATCCCATAAAGTTTAGCTAATTCTTCTGAGAGAGAGAGAGAGAGAGAGAGAGAGAGAGAGAGAGAGAGAGAGCAATACTGTGCATCAAATATGAAACAATAATCAGCCCTTATCAAAATCAACAGAAACTGCATAATATCCTGCTTTGAGTCTGAGTACAAAAAGTGCAGCGGAATGCAGTATAATTCGCCTAATACATTCTGTTATCCAATATTGCAAGGGGCAGCGAAAAACTTTTTGTTCTGTTGAGTAAACTTCAACGAGTTCAAATCCCTCCTTCTCCTACTCCAGTCCAACTCCTTGTACCTGCCAGGGAAGTCAAGGGCCCCCGCTCAAGGAGGTGCTATCTTACTTGAAGCTTCTTCTTGAAATATAATACGTCGATGTTATATAAAGATATTACTCACGTTGCCTAAAACTATTTTAATAATACCTTGAATAAATCTCTCGAATGACGATTACACACACACATTATATATAAATAAAGCATACGTGAGAGTACACGTTTTGTTAACATGAAAAATAAGAATCTTGCAATAATCTGAGCCAATGACGCCTAAACCTCTTATCCGGATAACTCAAACTGGCATTTTTTCTATCCTCAAACACTTCTGATCTATCTTCCCAAATTCATGTGTTTCAGTTCATTATCAAACATACTTTCCTTCGTTTAATATCTTTTTGAAACCGGTCACTACTGAAGGAAGATTGTATATCAACGAGAGAGAGAGAGAGAGAGAGAGAGAGAGAGAGAGAGAGAGAGACAATAGCCCAGATGTGTTATATCAGAATTATCTTTAAAAAATCAGACATACAGTCTACACATGCGTTAGCTCATACTATTCGCAGTGAATGGACTCAGTAGGCAGTACATAATTATAAGATTTGCTAACACTTCCTACTGTATAACACGTAAATATGATTAAATATCAATTTTCCATATTTGTCAGGTAATTCTGTGCCCACATAAAAGCCACAATGAAATGTTAAACCCTCCAACCTTTTCATCAATTACATTGGTGCAATCACTGTATGTACACATGTTCGTTATCTAGGTATATATGTACACACTAATAAACATACGTAAAGTATTCTCATAGCTCTTCAATACAATAGTAAAGACAGAGAGAAGAGAGAGAGAGAGAGAGAGAGAGAGAGAGAGAGAGAGAGAAAGAGAGAGAGAGAGAGAGAGAAAGTCAAAATCCTCTAATCAGCAATGAAAATTTCGCAATAGTGCAATATTATTCAGGAGTTTTCACTATATTTCCTTTTCACACTATTTCCCCGAGCACTTATCCAATATCGAACAATATTCATGTTCAGCAGTTATCAACGTTGTTCATGAAGGTATCAAAAGGCAAGTAATGTCGAACCGTTACCAAAGTGGCGGACAGCGGCACTGAGAGGATGCTTTCACTAGGGTTTGCCACACGCTACTGAGTCTGAGCGATTGTTACACCGCCGAACCTGCCCTCACACTGCCTGCCTTCCCCTTGGGTGCCACGCACTGCACAGGAACGGATGGATGGTGCAGGGCAGCACTGACAATAATTACTGCCATTTCATAACAAAAATCTTTCAAGTTTATTACGCACTTCAAATTATCAAAATTTGTTTTAATTAACAGATTGTTAAATGGATCTGTACAAATTTTCTACTTATCCTATTCTGTTCTTACTCACACCTACGTATATATTGTAAGTGTGTGTATATATATATATATATATATATGTATATATATATATATATATATATAGAGAGAGAGAGAGAGAGAGAGAGAGAGAGAGAGAGATATGACGAATTACTTTATCGGCGTATATGATCGAGAGGACCTAAGATGAAGCAAGGCATAGCGGCAGGAAGAAAATCCGTTTGTTTACATTTGTCTGAGTCGAGCAGTGGAATAAACTGAGAGAACGGGGATAGGTGTAAACAATGGCCTCCTTCACCTGAACCGCACCACGCCAGAACGCCGTCAATATCCACATCCGTATATATGTACAAAGGAACACATACAAACCGTTACACTCGCATACAGCCAATAAAACAACCCCTGATACAAAGCACCTTTTAGCAACATGCTACTGATTACAAGATAGGCACAAATGGTTTAAAGGCTACGCGAAACGAAGCATAGAAATTCTGAGTGGGATATGAATTTTTAAATTTAAAATTAATTATCGAACACTTTCCTGTATAACTTAATTCAGTCGATCACATCTGTGTCGGCTCCAACAGATGTGATCGGCTGAATTAAGTTATACAGGTTAAGTGTGAGACAAATATGCTTTAAGTGTAAATAGTTTCAGTTTATTAAATAAACTATTTTACAACATGCAATTCATGGTCATGGTGAAGGCAAAGTATCACCAAAATAAATTTTTCATACCAATTTATTCAATATATCAGTAAGGAGTATCAATTTGCGACTATACAACCATGAATAAAACTGCTATGTCACTTCCCATATGGTTCATTGTGTCTTTGAACAGTTCATAAGACTTGTTGTTTTCATAAGCGAAGCTTAACTTTATGTTGAATCATCTTAAAGCCAAGGACAATTACTTACAGTAGCACCAGCATTGCTGGAAAAACTACCAGGTAAATTTAGCGCTTGAATATCATATCTGACGTCTCCAATTATTATTATTATCATTATTATTATTATTATTATTATTATTATTACTCGCTAAGCTACAACCCCAGTTGGAAAAGCAGGGGCCCCAACAGAGAACGTAGCCCAGTGAGGAAAGGAAAAATAAAATATTTTAAGAACAGTAATAATATTCAAATAAATATTTTCTATATAAAATATAAACCTTTTAACAAAACAAAATATCCCATCCAGAAAATGCATTGGGAAACTCTGTAATATCAGCGTTCTCATCCCATCTTGTTTTAAGATTACAATAACCTATATTAAAAAATCAAGGTGAAAAATGAAATTAGCTGTCGAAGGAAAACGAATTCATAAATAAAAATTAAGTCTGAAAGGCCTGATTCGGCCCAACTTATTCATATATCTTTAAATAATAAATGACTGCATATCGAAAAGTGCTGTTTCCTCATATCTGTTATCTAGATAAGGAAAGGAACAATGGATTGAATACCAACTGTAAAATAGAAAAAAAAACAATTACATCTAGATATCTGAATAAAAATCATGAATAAACTAAAATTATACAATTTTCACGATACAGTCGTTAAATGATTTTCATTAGTAATGCCCCCAGCACTACATAGATATGGTGTTAAAAACCTAATTAATATTAATCTTTATAATAAAGTTTGCGTTATAGAATAAATAACTTCTTTCAGTATGAAAATTTAATCTTATTCCCCATTGATTTTTTACAGTATACATGAACAACAAAATAGTTCAAAGCTGAGAAATTAATCTGACCTAAAACAATAAAACAATAGTTAAAAATTTTATAATGTTTATATTTCGAGATATCTATTCCTACGGGATATTGCATCGCAATCACATTGATGGGAAGACAAGATGTCTAGAAACTTCCCCAACTGTCATTAACTCTTCTAACTTTGAGTTTCATACACAGTTTAGTAACCTATAAGCGTTGAGCTTTGAAATAAATCTTATCCACGCTACGTTCTTGTTGAGTTTTGAATTCGTGTCATAGTCAACAACAACGAAATAGAAGACATCGTAACTTACTTAACAATTTTACCATTATCGGATTATATATAGAAAAATAATAATCTCAACATTACCGCAACTATAAATGTAATGGTATCGATTCTGTCAGTGTCTAATAATTTCTATATCTCATAAATAACACTAACAAATACACAGCAGATAATGTGTTATTTTAGATATAAAAATATCCACGTGATTTTACTGTTTTATGAAGAAATACACAATGTTATTAATTTTAATCTAACTGTAGTAGAAATATAATAACTGCACTCAATATGCACCCCAACGTTTCCCAGATGTCACTAGACTGAACGCGTAACACAAAAGATATTTCCAACATTCAGTACGAATGCACTATATTTCTCAGTCCATGTGGCTACCATAGTTGACAATGAAATACATTAGATAAGTCCAACATCTGGTAACAAGAGAAGAGTTGGGCCACAATGCCGAATATCGATGCAATCGCAAACGATATAATTTCAAAATGATTACTAAAAAGTTAAAAGAAACAAAAGTTAATGGTAGTTGTACGACTAGCGGAACAATGTTCACTCCAATTGCATGTGAATAACAAGGCACATAAATGCATTATACGAGCCTTAAACATATTCCAGTGACACTGTAAAAGCGAGCGATGGGTCACTACAAACAGATGTGTCCAATAACCTAACATCAATTCAGATATTGAGATCTACGATGATGATGACAGAGAAGACAACTGTTGCTCAAATAAAGTTTCCTCACTGTATAAAACTTGCGTGATTATTGAATTATTTCACTCTTGTTGGTGCAAATTGTAACAAGAGTGTTTTCCCAACCCTACAAGCTAAGCAACAGAACAGGAAGCACTTTGAAAAAAATGAATAACATTAACCACAAAAAATTTCTATAAATCTAATTTCAAACAAAACTTTATCAACAAATGTTAAATAATCTAATCAAACTCAGATTTCCTGATGGCATAAGCAATTCCATTTAGCATTGCAGTACATAATGACAACTGCTTCTTAGTTTACGTGAGGCACGATAGGTGGTCGATAAAATGGAAGGGGGCCAAGTTTTATTTGTATTATCTAAAATAAATATTCATGCCTTTCAAAAATGTTAGAAATTATAAATTGGCATTTTACATAATCAAGAAAGTTGGACACATTTCGCAAATAAAAATTTTGAATACTAGGAAAATAAAGTTATTGGTGGGGCTATGTATTCGAAGTGTTCTATATCTAATCATATTTGTTTGTAAAATCACTGTGTTGTTTATATAAATTCAAATAGCTTTCCAATTATTTACAATACTTTATCTTTTCATATTCACTATTGTCTTTGAATCAATCCTCTCGCAATATTGAAAGCTAACTATATTACAAATTTGTTGTGCTTGTGTTTCAGGTGAGAGCGATCAACCCATTGGTGTCATTTCACCTGCATAGCAGAGGGATGCTGCTGGTTACTTGTTTCATTCATAAAAGTCTTTTGAAGTGGAAATACACGAGTCTCCGGCAAATCATATTCATGGGGAATTGAAGGCTGATTATCAGAACTTGCGGTATATGATTCCAGATGAAAAGGAACTCTGTTATTTACTGCCTATGACCGAACACTCGTTTTCCAGCAGCTGGAAAACGAGCTGAGAATACGTTATGGTTACATAATGCAGCCATTTACATGGGGCGATTTATAAGATTTCGAGGAAAAGAGCCATTACCATTCCTACTATCGGCTACAAATAGAAGTGAAGAAACCCCTGATTAGTGGAGAAGGATTTCCCTGACATTCATCCAACCCAATTTCCGCGCTAGTAACCTTAATTGCCCAGAATCTTGTATATGCAGTGAAGGGAGATCCACCTAAACATCTACTTCTGTCAGCAAGTGAAACCAGCCTTCTGGTGACGGAAATGGCGCAGGTGGAAGGGAAAATGAGGTGCCGCTGATGATAGAAAACGAGTAATTGAATAATAATCGTATTTTAGCATCGATATCTCATTTCACTTGATAAAACTTTTCGAAGCAAGTTATCGAAGTGTTTTGTAAGCTGAAATTTGTCCAAATATTTCTAGAAATGTGTTATAAGAATATAATCTGGCCCCATATTTTTCTATTCGGAAAAAAAATGAACATATTCTATAGATTCAAGTTTTGATACGTGGCAAACCTTTTGTGCATGCCGAAATAAGCACTGGATATGATAAAGAAATTGAATAATAACACCATATTGCATAACTAAATTCCGAGGATCATGTGACGTTTCAGTAACTAATATTTGCACGTTGATTCTAACTAACATGTGCTGAACATTTAACCAAATATAGGTATTACATTTTTATTTTCAAATGGTTAAGTTTGTTATCATATAGTGTCAAATCTAGAATTTTGTCACAAATAAGTCATCAAGAAGATTGTGGTGAATTTTAACAAATGTATTTAAGGAGAATTTAAGCATCAAGGTTATTTTCTTCCAATGGATACGTATTCGAAAAATACTTCATAACCAAAAACAAGACCAATCATGGGAAATTTAGAACGTTGCAAGCGAAACCTATTTCTAATCATACAGGTTAGAATCCCTTCATAATAATTTACTTTAAAATAATTATTTATAAGTACCATAACCAAATTACATCCGGTCAATGTGGAATGAAAATACCAAGTAAGAAAAGAAATGAAGATAAATTTGAATAAACGCCAGAAGAGGGCAATAGGATCCAAGCTTTTGGTGATGACCTTCAAGTATGGTGCAACGAAAGGCGAGAATATACAGAACGTTTACTTTCAAACAACCCTAGATCTTATTCCAACTGTCCATAAGGAGCTTTTTTTCCTTAGTTCCTATACAAACAAACACATTTTCCCTTGACAACTCAATCGACTATTAAATTTGACAGTCGGATAAGATTTATAGCTTAAGATTTCAATATATTCTTTATTAATGCTCCTACGAATATACGGAGTACACAGCACACACACAAACACACTCATCACATAAAAAAATATATCATTGAAAAAAATAAATAACTTTATATGGGACAACAATACTGCCTACCTATAAAATACAGTACATGAAGAATATAACTCAAGGGAAAGGTATTTCAAAACGTTGGACGCCGTCCTTTAACAAGAGAGAGAGAGAGAGAGAGAGGAGAGAGAGAGAGAGAGAGAGAGAGAGAGAGAGAGAGAGAGAGAGAGAGAGAAGAAGAAGAAGAAGAAGAAGAAGAAGAAGAAGAAAAAGAAGAAGAAGAAGAAGAAGAAGAAGAAGAAGAAGATATCCATTTCATCTCATGTGCCTTTGGTCAAACCGAATAGGTGTAGTGCCAGAAAACGAAGACGCAGAGATACGGCAACACAACAACAGAGGATGTATCAGACAATCACATAAAAATCCTCTATAAAATGAAAATGGTAAAAAACTCTCCTTTTTAATCCTCTGGAAAACGATAAGAACTTACGAATCTCGATTATGCCTTTATTTGTTCAAGAGATCAACATAAATGTCAATCTTGATTGTAATTTCATGATTATTCTTTATACTGTTTGTGACAATAACAAAAGAATTTACAGCCTCGGAAACCTGTAAGGCTGCAGCAAAGTGTTCCTACTACAAGAACTTCAAGGTTATTACAAGTCTTGGTACTTTTCTATTGTCACAATACGTTGTGAGTAAAATTATATTTTTTTCATTGTTTCACAAATAATGAAATATATAATATTTAATCCAGATCTCTCTCTCTCTCTCTCTCTCTCTCTCTCTCTCTCTCTCTCTCTCTCTGTGACTGGCTAGGATAGAATGATGGCACAGCACAAATAAAATTGTATCCGTTTTGGTCAATTTCATTCATACAGCATGACCAAAGTAATAGGTTTTTACATCGTACCTCTCCCCTATAACTGAGAGAGAGAGAGAGAGAGAGAGAGAGAGAGAGAGAGAGAGAGAGAGAGAGAGAGAGAGAGAGAGAGATTTATGAAAAGAACAGTGATATCCCAGAATCATATGAACGTCGCACACTATGCGAAAACCGCACACAGACATACTGTACAAGTATACTGTATATCCAAGGGAATCCCTATCAGCTGTACACATTTCCGCTGCTGATAACTACACGGTCAGGCCGTTACGGTAACAGATTTGAACGATGCTGCGACGTGAAATAAGTCGTTACAATGAATCTGTGCAGTTGTCATATTTTCATTAAAAATAATATTGGCAATTTATGACAGGACTGATTGATGACAGCAATGCGTTTTCCTGTTAAGCTCAAATTACTATTGAAAGTACTCTCCATTTTGCCATTATCTAAAATTAAATAGGGAATCCTATGACTAAAATTCCATAGGTTGGTCTAGAAGATCAAGGCTAAGGATTCTAATTTAACGTAACTAGACAAAAAAAGAAAGGTGGATTCTAAAACAATAAAGATACGATAAAAGATCCGTAGTTTAGAACTAAAAACTCAGAAGAAAGAATACTTAACATTAAGTTGTCTAAAACCTTAAAGATACGCTTTTTTTGATCCTCAACAGATCTCGCCTATAAACTCTTTTTAGTGTTGGTGAAATTACGATGACAGAGAGAGAGAGAGAGAGGAGAGAGAGAGAGAGGAGTATTGGACTCTACATTGCAATTACGACAAAGAAACCAAATATCCTTCCATTACTTTTTCCTTAATATCATTAACTCAAGCACTAATCTTCGTTGTTTATAAACATTGGCTCTTGACTCCGTCTAGGACTTTAGGCTTCTCACTCAAAACTTTTCTCTGCCACTTTCGCTGTTATTCAAACAGTTCGAGTCTTCATGGGGATCAGTATCTCTGTTTGTACAGACATACACATTGCCCGGTACCCCCCTCACACATACACTTTCACCGACCCATACACAGACATATCTACCTTATATAATAAAAATCAAATGTCAGGCTATATATGTGAGAGGGAGTGGATGTGCATATCTATCTAAATATTTAGCCGTGATTTTAGACGGGTCTCATGCACTAGTGTTTATATATACATTTATATATATATATATATATATATGTATATATATATAATATAAAACGTCCTGCTGTTTGCTAGTCTATGCAGCTATGATTGGATACCAAAGTATAATAGGATCAAGAAATAAGAGGAGCGGGGGGTGCGGTTAAAAACTGTACTCTTCGGGTTCCGTCCCTTCCTAAAGTGGAATAAGGCAAATGTCGTGTGTGTGTGTATATATATATATATATATATACATAGAGAGAGAGAGAGAGAGAGAGAGAGAGATGAAAGAGCAACAACCCGATGGGGGTGACAAGTTTTGTGGCTAGCAGACTCACCCGATGAACATTTGCTGAAAACCGGAAGAGCAACATTTTCAAGGAAAAAATGCAACTCAAAATCTTATGAAATGGGGTACCCTGCTGTCCTTACCAATTCCCCAAGCCTTAATAAGAAAATAACCCAATTCCATAAGAGATTTCTTTCTTTCCAATTTCTTTTCAGTCTGGAAATGTGAAAAAAAATAGATTTACAATATAAAATATCCCTGGTGATGGTAATTTATATATGACCTTTGACCTCTAAATATGTCCTTGGCCTTGACCTCACTCTGTACATTGGTTCCATTAGAGTATTTTCGTGCCAACCATATTCGTAACAGTAATACTGCTATGGACAAGCCTGAATTTTTGTTTGACCTTTAAGGATGACCCTAACTTTAAACCTATAATACGCAGCATAAAAATTTAATTTAAGCCACCTATAAATAACATATATACAGTTTTATGTCTTTATATAAAAAATACACCAAAATTATGTTTAAACACTTTAAACATACAGGATGAAGAGACGGAGACAGGTACATCTGAATGCCCTAAGACGACGATTTGGGGTCAGAAAATATGAAAGGTCTCTCATGAAATTTCGTTAATTCAGAGAGTGAAACTATATAGTCATTCTTATTACACTCATTGAAGGACAGGGCGTCATGGGTAAACCCAGCACGGGAAATGGCTGTCATTCAGAGGATGGTGTCTCAAGCAATATCAATGAATAGCTAAGGTTGTTTTTACTTAACATGTATTTTAAAACAAACTGATACGAGAGCTAGATCATATTACTCTGAAAGTTCAGAAAAAATTACCTCCCAAAAAGAAGAAAGTATAATAATAATAATAATAATAATAATAATAATAATAATAATAATAATAATAATTAGTAATAATAATAATAGAAAGGTAATAAGGAAGGAAAAAAAAATATTCAGGAGGGTATATGAGAAGGCCCAAAACGGAATAAATATATATATATATATATATATATATATATATATATATATATATATAATATATATATACTGTGTATATATATATATACATATATATATATATATATATATATATATATATATATATATATTGGGGCTCTGATCCCGAGGTCGTTAAGAGAATCCAGACATTAATGTATCAAAAATATATATGACTTATTTGAATATGAAAAACACGTAAAAATTTGCAAAATTTATCATATATATATATATATATATATATATATATATATATATATATATATATATATATAAGATATACTGTGTATATATGGTATATAAACACCCCCCCCCCCCCACACACACACACATATATTTCCTAATGAGCTGGAGGAAGGCTCAGAGAAACGAGACACCGACTCGGTGCTTTCGTTTAGGCATACCTTTCTTGGTCATCTTTGACACAGAAGAGCTTGGTCAACATCTCGTTCTTCTGTTCATTACTCAAATTGAATGACACAAGTATATATCGCGTGTTTCAATTATATATATATATATATATATATATATATATATATATATATATATATATATATATATATATATATATATATACACACACACATATATATATATATATATATATGTGTGTGTGTGTGTGCGTGTGTTGGTTATGGGGCAATAACGCCTTCCTTTAGAAGGTACAATAGCCAAGTGAGTGTCGTGGTTGCACAGTATAACCCCAGTTCACGTTGGCTAGGTCCATATATCTTTCGCAACCTAACACCCCCCCCCCCCCCACCACCACCACATTTTTAAATGAATAGCAGTGTCTCATTAGGTAAAATGAAAAATGAAAAAAAAAAAAAAAAAACACCGAGACTAGCAACATCATTTCTAGTAATTTAGTGAGAAACCCGAAACGCTCACTCAACGTGATAAAATATACAGGGTGTATATAATGTACACGATTTTCTTCAACCGATAAGCAATGAGCATTGAAAAAAAAAAATTGCAACCATTAACAATGACTAATGTTTCAGTAATACGCACTAGTAAATCAATACATAATTTTGTTTCATCATGATGGTAAATACAGCAAAAATATATACTATTTCGTAACATCAACATGTGTAAAAACTGAAACAACAAAAGAGTAATTATTTTCAATGAACAGCACCATTCTTGTTAATCTCTTAAGGTGTCGTGAAATTCCTAGAACAAAAGGATGCTATGACTTCATTTTAAACATTGACTTCCGCTGTCCAACTTCACATAGACACGAAGAAGCTTAATATGACGGGGAGGGATGTTTACGTAATAACAGATGAACAAACAGAGTAGCGCAAAATAAAAGAACCTCGCAATAAGGCTTCAATAATCACTTCAATCACAGGGTGGTCAATGACTGCCAGTAGGGTACACTCTAATGTCCAATTTAGAACATAAGGAAACGCATACTGCATCTGTTTCCTTATTATTTGCTTATCGATTGTATATAAGGAAGGAGGATGCATTATTTTCTCATATAAAGAAATATGAGCATAAATAAGTAATAACATTTCATGACAAAACAACCTTTAACGAATTTTGTGCAGCTTCGTAACGGCAACTCCAACCCTCCCACTTATCATGCTGTCAGCAATAGTGATGTTGCCTAACTGGTTTACTTCTACCAAAATAGTTTTGTGATACACACAATCCAATGGCTATTTGGCGAGGGAAACGTTTCCTATTCATTAATCGATACATTTATGATGACAAGATCTTCCATCCAAAGGGAAGGGACAAAATATTCATCATATTCTTTATGGGTCACGGGAAAATATGACTTCCTTTTTTACACGTTACCAAAATCAACGTTTGTTCAAGACTAGACCCGCTATTAACAAACTGTATAATGGAATCAAATGATGAAAAAAAAAAAAATTCTAATAAATCATTTTCATGTGCCCTTTGCCTACAAAACAGGAAGTTACAAAATACATGAATATTATATATAGGCGTTCAAAAGGACCAGGGAAAATTGATACTTAACCGACACCCGAAATGTACTTACCAATAGCAGTTACTTCATGTCTATGGGTGTGGGTCTCGGTTACTAACCTGAAAAGTAGAGGTAAACGTTAATATAAACGATTATGATAGAGAAAACAAAAGATATCTTTTAAATTTTAAAGAATCTGACATATCGTAGTTAACATATAGGCCTCCCAATGTACTCTACTTGAAAGATGCGCCAAATTCCAACAAACATCACTATAAATTATATTTATCCTGCAATGCACAAGCTTTTACAAATATACTGTATAACCATTGATGTTTTGATGCAGTCATTAAGAGCCCTGCCAAATCTATAAAAAGTAAACATATTCTTATTTCTCTGTATCTTTTCCGACATCTCTGTGGGGTTGAAGTTTCTGACAGCTTTCCTCCAACTGGCTCGGTCAAACGTGTCGTCCTCTGACAGTTGTTTGTTTCTCAGATCTTCTTGAACTACATCCATCCACGTTCGCTTCGCTCTTCCTCTCGCTCTTCCACAAGGTACCTCCATTTGCATTAATTTTCTCCCTACATATGTCGAATCCATTCTCATCACATGGCCGTGCCACTGAAATTTTTTTCCTGACCCTTCTTTTATAGTTATCTTAAAAAAATGTATTTCATATCAGTTACCAGTAATCAGAGGATGAGTTTCGACAGGTTACGTCTATAATGTACATGCAACAATTGGATGCTGATGAAACACTCCCAAGACTTCCGGTGCCAGAATGTAATATCCCACGGTTACAACATACAGTAGTTCTACACAAGGCTGGTGCAAAACAAGCGAATATAAGACGTCAGTTAAACTTTCATACCTTGAATGAGTTTGTTGCGCCGTAAATACAATCCACGAGAGAATTGTGCACTGTTAAAAAATATGTACAGTAAAGAGATATGTGTGTGCATATCGGTAATATAAGGAGATGACTTTCTGTGCTGTTTAATTTCTAAAAAAAAAAAAAATACTATGGTTTACAGACATTCTTAACGAGACAGTTTTGATAAATAAGGGTATCATTTATCGAGCAGTGCAGTGATGGGAAACATTGTACAAAACGTGTACCATGTAACATTAATAATAATTAGATAAAATTATTGATAGCACGAGAGAGAGAGAGAGAGAGAGAGAGAGAGAGAGAGAGAGAGAGAGAGAGAGAGAAAGTTATTATAACCTCAGTCGATAATGAGAATTAATAAAAACAAAACCTAATAACGTTAAACAATCCTGTATTGCAATCTTATTTCAAGAAATTTTGGCGGAATTGCATATAATGAAAAAAGTCATAATATTGATACAAAAAATAAAAACATGTACCTGACGGATGTTCTTAAAATCTAACATCAGCATTACCATCTACCAAAGCATGACACTCGAAAAATAAAAAACAGAGCATGAAATAAACTTGCTAAATACCCATAACGAAAGACCACTTTTTCACAGAATAAGGGCCCAATAGAATTGTTTCTGGTTTTGCTTTTACATTTTTTCAAGATCAAATGCTTTTTCACAATTTTGAACAATAATAATATTAACAACAACAACATCAATAACAACAGCAATAATAATAATAATAATAATAATAATAATAAATAATAATAATAATAATAATAATAATAATAATAAGTTGTGTATCCTTTGCAATACTGACTACATTGATTAACAAAAGCAGCGTATTTTACCCATACTATCCTTAAGGATGACAATTCGTATACACAGGTATCCAGTTCTATTTAGAATTTTATGATAATTTTGCTTCACAAGAGACATAACTCTTCATATGACGAGGAAAAAATCTAAAACAATGTCACATAATAAGCCTTCTTATCTTCTAAGATTGATTTACATTCAACATATAATATAAGATATTCTGGCATTATTTTAACAAAGAGCCATCATATTACATAAAAGCATTGATGGACACCAAAAATAATAAAATAGAATAATACATAAATACACTATCTTGGAGACAAGCTTCTCTTGATTGGTTTTCATTATTCTTATTAAAAGTATTCAAGTAAAAATATATTTCATAAATGGCATGCATTCAAACAAATACAAAAAGGTCA
The DNA here is from genome assembly GCF_036898095.1 of Palaemon carinicauda. NCBI lineage: Eukaryota > Metazoa > Arthropoda > Malacostraca > Decapoda > Palaemonidae > Palaemon > Palaemon carinicauda. Next base: position 32,942,572 of record NC_090746.1, on the reverse strand, counting down.
TTGTGTACAGTAATTACAAAATTACCACAACTACACATCTCATGATACACACAAGAAAATTAAGGAAAACAATTTTACGAGATATGAAATGAAAAATATCCACGTGTCTTTGCAAATAATCAACTAAATTAAGGGAATAAGAAGTCTATAGCTCAGCATAATGATCAATAAAAAGTGGCATTTGCAATGTCACAACAGGCATCCTGGCAAGATCTCTCCTTAAAACTAAGTTACAAACAAGATAAAAAGCAGCCAGATTAAATATACGAAAAAAGAATGGCCCAAAGAAGAATCTAAGAACAACTCAAAGAATAAGGAGTAATGACAAAGACCACTCAAGTATCCCTTCCTAACTTAAACCTGAAGAGGAAGACGGTGGTTAGCGAAGGATGAGTCACGGGATCATATGATTTTGTTTATAAGTTTAAGATAACACTGGCTGCTTTCGGCTCTTCTTTCTTTGAAAGGCTATAAATAAATAAAGATAAATAAATATATGAAGGAATTTTAAAAATTAGGAAAATTATCATGTTTATAAAGACACAATGTTAAAAACACAAGCACGCATGCATATTTACTTTTACACACATATACACACACATACAGTATATATATATATATATATATATATATATATATATATATATATATATATATATATACTGTATGTGTGTATATATATATATGTATGTATGTATGTATGTATGTATATATATATATATATATATATATATATATATATATATATATATATATATATATACAGTATATATATATATATATATATATATATATATATATATATATCACCTCCTACACCAATTGACGCATTCATCACCTCCTATTTCACGTTTCATAGCCCTCAGCCATCTAGAGCCTTGTGGAGCCCAGTTAATACTATAAAAAGGATACAAAGACATAAATTGATTGTTGAAAGATTTTGAGGAATAGATGAAAATTGCAAGGTAGAACATGCTAAGTATTGCAGTATTGATAGTGAAGTCGAAAAAAAAGCCAGGAATGACTGAAGAGAAAATTTAGATAATAAAGCAGATGAGGCTGACAGAGCTATGAATTCAGGGAGTGGCTAATGTGTAAGAATTGCACATCGAATTATTAATGAAATCTCTACTGGGGCATAAAAAAAGAAGCATATACTCATCAGAATAGAGATAGATCTGTTACAACAACAGAAGATGAAGAAAGGCAACGTTGGATGAACAATTTAAAGAGGTCATGAATAGGAGATATGAAGGGAATAATTTGATTGATATTCCTGAAGGTGAGGAAGACCTTGATGTGCTCATGAATGAATTCAATGTGTTTGAAGTCGAAGCTATCATTAAAAAAACCAAGAGATGGAAAGTCCCTGGATACGATGGAATAACTGCTGAGATGATATTAGCCAAAAATTAAGTGACTCCTAGAATACTTACAAGATTATTTTGTAGAGTGTGGCATGAAGGGGCAAACCCTGATGAATGGGAGTTAGGAGTGTTGGTGAAAACGGCAAAAAAGGAGACCTGCAGTTCCTCTTAAATATGTAAATTTGATTGTCTGTTCATGAGCATAGGAAGTGCAAATTCAATGTTAGTGGAGTACTATCAAATGAATTTCCAGTAAACAGTGGAGTACTCCAAGGAAATGTGTTATCACCTTTGTAATGCATAGAACAGTTGGCGATGGTGGTGAAGGATTGGACTGGATTGGTAACAGGAAATTAGCTGACCTAGAGTATGCTGATGGCTCGCAAAACCTGCTTACCAGAATGCATGAAATATCACACGAGGTTAGGCTCAAGATAAATAGAAGAAAGCCAGATGATGAGAACGGAATATGCAATGGAAGATGAAATATCATGGGAAGGAGAAAGGATTAATGAGCTGGAATCATTTAAATATTTAGGAATTATGATCTGTAATACAGGATCTTTAGAATTTGAGTTTAATGAAAGATTGAAAAAATCACATCAGACAATGGCTAGGTTAATTAAATTTGGAAATGTAATCGCTTCAAATTATATACTATATAAAAATAAGGCTGTATATCAGTTTAGCGAGTTCGGTATTACTGTATGCACAGGAGTCGTGGTATGACAATGAAATAATATCCAACAGATTTTGCAGATTTGAGAACAAAGCCGTCAAAAGAATATTTGTATTTAAATGGCAGGACATGATTAGATATGTAACTAAAAGAGAGATTACCCGAGTGCCTTATGTGGACGAGGTCATGGTGAGGGGTAGATGGATATGGTTTAGGCATGCACTTCGCACTCCCAAAGATACACACACACACACACACACACACACACATATATATATATATATATATATATACACACATACATATATATATAATATATATGTATATATATGTGTATATATATATATATATATATTATATATATATATATACACACACACACACACACACACATATATATATATATATATATATATATATAAATATACATATTTATGTGTGTATATATACACAAACACGACATGCAGAAAATATGTATACTCTTAAAAAAAATATCCTCACAGTGTGTAGAATACGAACACGAAACTAGAACTTAGAAAATATCAGATTTCCGAAAGTCTGCCAATAGCAGCCTTTCCTGCGATACGATGGGTTTAACTTTCCGAATGAGATACACATCGATAAAATGAATGCCTCTAGCAAAGCGTTCAAGGATATCACAGTTAAGTGGTATTTTCGTTCCTATTCAAAGGAATTTCCGGGAACATTTTCAAGACTCTTTAGAATCCCTTTTCGCTTACAACCAATACTGAAATCAACTTCGCCAAAGATGGATATATTTTAGGATCGGTGTGTGTGTGTGAGTTCTTTTCGGTATTATTTCTCTAAAAGAAGATTACGGATTTACACGCAAAATTTTTGAAAAGATCAAATTTGTTTTTATATATGGTGTCTATTCCGTTATTGGCTTAAATATGTAACTGAAGAATATCAGCATCTTAATGTTCATGAAATTGGATAGATAACTTGTCCTGACATTTGTGAATGAAGAAGCAAATGACATGGTTTATTTTGTAACGATGAGAATACTGTTGGTCGAAGTTTGTACTTTATGATTCATTATAAAAATAAAAAAAAAGTTAAAATTAGTCAGTGTGCACAGATGAGAGCCTTGTAAAACAAAAGATTAAACACACCAACAAAGTTCTGTTACTAAATTAAATCAAGGAGAGATTAGATTAATATCATATCGTAAAGCTATTCCTGGGGTTTCGTTTCTTTCAACATAATTCTCTAAGTAAGAGGTAGGGTATCCTCAGAAACGTAGCGGGAATATATATATATATATATATATATATATATATATATATATATATATATATATATATATATATATATATATATATATATAAATACTTTAGTGAGTGATTTAGTGTTCATATTCACAATACTATACAGAGTAGCCCTACTATGCATTCACAGATTTTGTTAGATTTTCATGCGATCTTACTGACGAGAGAGAGAGAGAGAGAGAGAGAGAGAGAGAGAGAGAGAGAGAGAGAGAGAGAGAGAGAGAGAGAGAGAGATCAAACTCTTGAAAATATGCCATTAGCGGTGACCCAAGAAAATAGGTTTAAAAGAAAACGCTTAAAATTAAAAAAAAAATCTGCCGTTATTTGCAAGAACATCTGCTTGATAACTACGGCGGCAAAAATTCTTGAACGTGCCTAACCCCTTCATCCGGATCACAACAAACGTGCAAATACAACTTCCATGGAGCTTTGAATGCAACTGCTCTCTCTCTCTCTCTCTCTCTCTCTCTCTCTCTCTCTCTCTCTCTCTCTCTCTCTCTCTCTCTCTCTCTCTCTCTCTCGTTCGCCAAGCAGAAACAGGAAAAACTATCCAACAAGGGAATTACGTGAGTTTACCCTATTCTCCTTTCTGATTTTCTTCATTTTCACTTCATTCTTGTCTACTTTCTCAATATCCGTCCTCCCACTGGGTACATTACCTGATCTTCTGTCTGACCAGAAGATCAGGTAATATAAAAAATAAACTCCAAATGGTAGCAGAAGATTTAGACTGAATTAAAACTAAGTGTAAAATTCTACAATAGGGCAGATACTAACAAAACAAAATTAAATTAAACTAAATTAATTATAAATGATAAAATTACTTGAATCAGGAAAATCCCTTTTTTTTAACCTCAAAATATACTTCAGAGTGTAAAATGATACTGTTCCTCACATGAAATTGAGTCACACATACATCCGAATTTTTAACAAGTACATCAGATATTTAAAATACCACCATCAGGTTTCTCGGAGCCATATCTTATTTTGTTATCTAAATCTTTCTTTGATTATATACAAAGCATATTTCTTTAAACAACTCAATTTTGCGTAGGGAACCTTTCCCAAAAGCTTATGTTTATCAGATTTTGATGACACTATGCATAGAAACCGAGATACCTCGGAAAAGACAATTCAACTGCCCTTTATCAAATATCTGAGTGAGATTGATCACCACTCTAAAGCTCAACATCATAGAAATGATGATAATATTCACGAAGACTTTCTAAGGACAATATCTATAAACAAATATTTTTTTGTTTATGTTGGGTCCTCAGACCCCACTGACAAATGATTGTACCTCCTCCTTCACCTATTCACTGCTTTGACACCGAGTTCAAAAAGTCAATAAGCGAATTTTTATCATTTGAAGTCAGACAGAGATTAATACTTCCAGTATATGGACACGGGGTATGATGCACAATAGTCGTGGTAGATAGGATGCAAGTAGAATTTGAAAAAAATTAAGAGAAAAATATAAGAAACTTAGTAGCAGGATAAAGTGACAAACAATATATATATATATATATATATATATATATATATATATATATATATATATATATATATATTTATATATATATATATATATATATATATATATATATATAATCTGTTATAAATTAACTTATCGATTATATACTGGCAGTCGTGTTTGACGCCAATATTTCTTTTGTGTTAAGGACCATCGTGTCTTCCTGCCAGAACTCCAATCCCTTGATTTCATAAACGTGAATTTATGGAACAGTCTTTACAAATGTTCAAGACAGGCTATCACGCTATCTTAACAGCTATAGTTTGATGCCTTGGCCTATTTATAGTACCCATTTCCAGATAATTATGACATTAGATACTAAATAACGAAAAAAGAATTTCATTTTAAACATTTAAAACCTTCAGGATTAAATCAAAGTAGAGATAGGGAGAATGTAGAGGATGTATTATATACTGTAGATGAGAAGGTGATGATGAGATTCAAATTTATTTCTGATGGAATCGACGAGTAAGGTAAAATACGTAAACGTAACTGTAAATGGCAGTGGAAGAAGGAGATTGTAAACAAGATTGTCATTAGTCCATAGTTGTTCAATGTCTTCACGGATAGAGCGATGTGAGTGATTTAAGAAAAGACAATGGCTGTATAGTAGGTGCAAAGTTTGGGAAAAAATAATGCGTCATGAATGGACTATGGGATGGTTAATGCTTGCAGAATAATAATAATAATAATAATAATAATAATAATAATAATAATAATAATAATAATAATAATAATAATAATAATAATAATATGCAGCCGATTCTAGCCCACTACAAAACAAATGCCCTAGATATGTCAATTCCTGTCTAGGGTTGATTGATTGATTGATCGATTGATTAGGAGTTATCTGGCATCCTGACATCTAAGGTCATGTCTACGGTTTAGCCAGTTTTCATTACCACTATGCCCAGGAGAATTGGTGATGGTGGGAATTTTCGTCTGATCGCTCACAGAAAATCAACTTAGTATGGGTGGCAATGACTAGTACAGCTTTGCTGATCATGGCGATACGCAAACCATTTCACCACGTTAAGGTATCCCACTTAGAAAGGGGCATATATATATATATATACTGTATATATATATATATATATATATATACTGTATATATATATATATATATATATATATATACTGTATATATATATATATATATATATATATATATATATATATATATATATATATATATATATCTACACACAAATATTAATATGTACGTATTGCTGAATCCCTTAATAGAGATCTAGCTAAAATTAGTGCATGGTGCAAATTATGGGGTATGAAGTTGAATCCTAACAAAACTCAAAGTATGATTGTAAGGAGGCCAAGGACAGTGGCTCCTCAACATCCGGATCTCAGTATTGATAACGTTTCTTTAACTTTGTATGACTTTTTTAAAATTTTTAAATTTTAGTGTGATTCTCGACAGCAAATTTACTTTTGAGAAACACATTAGGTCTGTGTCTTCTTCAATTGCGCAAAAAATTGGCTTATTGAGAAAGTCTTTCAAGATTTTCGGTGATCAATCTATTCTGAAGAAGTGTTTTAATTCTTTCATTCTACCTTGTTTTGAGTATTGTTCTCATGTCTGGTGTTCAGCTGCTGATTCTCATCTTAATTTGTTGGACAGAAATTTACGGTCTATTAAATTTCTTATTCCTGATCTAGATATTAATCTTTGGCACCGTCGTTCAATTAGTTCATTATGCATGTTGCATAAGATTTTTCATAACTCTGACCATCCTTTACATTCAGATCTTCCTAGACAATTTCATCCTGTTCGTAATACTAGGCAGGCAGTCAATTCTAATAGCTAGGCCTTCTTCATCATGAGGCTCAATACTTCACAGTATTCTAGAAGTTTTATTCCAGCTGTGATCAAGTTGTGGAATGATCTTCCTAATCGGGTAGTTGAATCAGTAGAACTTCAAAAGTTAAAAGTTGGAGCAAATGTTTTTATGTTGGACAGGCTGACATAAGTCTTTTTATAGTTTATATATGACATATCTGTTTTGATGTTTCTGTTTTTAGAATCCTTTATTGTTAATTTGTTCTCATCATTTAATTATTTCCTTATTTCCTTTCCTCACTGGGCTATTTTTCCGTATTGGAGCCCTTGGGCTTATAGCAACTTGCTTTTCCTACTGGGGTTGTAGCTTGGAAAATAATAATAATGTAATAATAATAATAATAATAATAATAATAATAATAATAATAATAATAATAATAATAATAATATGTACAGTATACGTGTACGTATATAAAAAAATATATATGCATATCGATAGACAAATAGATATATGATGCGGAAAAAAATAACAACAATGATAGGAGTAAGAAGATCAAAACTTCATTAATCTTCTATCATTGAAAAGTCCACATCACAAATGGTTTAATTCCAAACAATTAATTCAGGGTAAGTAAGGGATTCCCAAACCTTAATCGAACAATTAAAATCCAATTTATTGCAGCTACAAAAACATCTTTTATAAATCATTTTAATCACCAAAATTATACCACCAGCACGTTGTAATATTTTCATACCTAGCAATTACACTGACATGACAAAAATATATTAATGATCTAATACCTACGCAATTTAGAAGGCATCACGATCCGCAAATATAATTGCATGCATACGTATAAAATATAAAATGGACCTGCGGTTCCAAAATTGCGTCTCGCTATAGCGAGATATTACCGTGGAATAAAATACCAGGGAAGTAATGCCAGTTGAGCCTATTACATGAAATACTCATTGAGTCTTGGTGGACATTG
>NC_090746.1:32922416-32929916 GCF_036898095.1 Palaemon carinicauda | reverse complement strand
CATTTAGTTCAAATTTTTTGCTGGATAATATCATTACACTAACTTTTGTACTGCATAATTATATAAATAGTTTAACTGTTATGAGTTTTGGTAGGTATCTTTTCATTTATATCAAATTAAAGCCATACAAACACTACAGGACATGTATGCATATCGCTACTACTCAGTTTTATGAAAAATAATTTTTGGATTTTTCTTTTTCCTTATTAGAGACGAGGTGTCAATATTTCTTAAGGAGTGAAATATACAATAACTATTAAGTAAGAGGCCAAATAAGCTCAACAGTATCTTTTCCATAGCCTGCTGTATTGAATAAATCGAGAAAAGAATGAAACAAAATATATATATATATATTTCTAAAAAGTATCTTCATTTCAACTTCAATCACACAACACTATTGGGTACATACTAACTTCGTAATATACAAGAAAATACCTGGAAATGTATCTTTTATCTTTCGTTTTCTTCATTTCCAATTAAACATGTAGTTCTTTCACAGGCCTGAGTTAACTATTGTTTTTTTAAGTTAAAATTTCCTTCTCATAAGTGATAAGAAACATCCTAACAACTAATTGAAGGAGCTACCGAGGAACTTACTGTAACTTGAAAATTCCTCTTTGTAATTGAGATTGCATAAACCTTTAAACAACTTTTATAATTGCGACAAAGGGAGACTTAATGTATATTCCATTTTCTTGAAATACTATACATATGAAACTTTAGTCATTCTATATTTGTTATAAATCAAGTTTTAAATGTAAAAAAAATATATAATCATACTACGTAACAAAAAAAACAAAAAAAAAACAAAAAAACCAACTATCATGGCACAAGGTACACGATTGTGTAATAAATGTTAAGTGATACAATTTTCTTCTTTAAAACCAGGACCTAAAACAAGATTAAAAAATAAGATTCACGTAACCTATTTTGAGCCTAAAATATATTATCTATCTTTTGGGAAAAAAGACTAGAAAATACAATGGCATCTGTTTTAACTATTAAAAACTAAAGTGACAAATATTAATGGATCTCCAATAACATAGTTAATTTGCATTTATAACTAAAATGCACGTTAGTTTTTCATTATGAAAACTTATGTAAATTTGCTAAACGCTCTATAAATGAACTGCAAAACATTTAATGATCTACAGATATGATATAATTAAACATTAAAAAGGCATAGGTTATTATTACCTGATATAATATGAATGCTATCAGTGCAGATTGATGTGAATTTAAATCTAATAGCATTCATACTTATCTTTAAACACTCCTAGGCAATAAGTTAAAGAAGCAAAAGAAAAGAATTGATGTAAAGAAATCGCATTCGTAAACAATAGTGTCTCCAAGATATCTGGATAGGAGGTAATTGACCTCATCCTTCATGCATTCAGATAAGGAAACGTTTTCTCAACTATAAAACATTACGCTCGACCACCAATCGCCATAAAGTAGGAATTTCAAAATGGTCGAAGACGCTATTCATCATGGTCACGTATGTGTGACCCATTCTATTATGCAAAGAACAGTTTTTCTTTGTATTATTTTACTGCAAGCTCATGGAAGAGCTGGTTTTGTCATCAGCAGCTTATTCTCAATACTACCAAGCACAATCTCCGACGAGATTATCCGACCAGCACTGACAATACAAAATGCCGTATAAAACAGAACCTTAAAATAAAGTGTACTGAAAGTTGTTATATCTTGGAAAAGGAACATATTTCATAAGGGTGCTATGTTTACTGATTAACATGAAATAACGGAACTTATGTCCAACATCACTAAAATGCAAAAAGAACTCTCAATTAACAATATATATATATATATATATATATATATATATATATATATATATATATATACATATATATATATATATATATATATATATATGTATATATATATATTATATATATATACATATATATATATATATATATATATATATATATATATACACACAAACTAATATTGGTACCTATATTAATATATCAATAGATAACGCAAATTCATAAGTCTCATTTTGCATAAGTTATGGACAAGCAATCATAAAGAAAATGCGTGAGTACAGTGACCTCTGGGGAGGTGGACAGGTCAATTTAGGTTCTTGAATCAAGATATTCATAAGCAACGGGTGGTCGCAATGCATTGTATACGCTTATGAGATTGCCAGAATATAAATGAACATTAACACCGTCATCTCCATTAGATGTTAAGGTTATTTTCCATTGTTCATGAACAATGTTCAATATTCTACTTGTTTGTTTTATGATTACGACAGTAATAAAAAACAATTAGATATATATTACATTTATATATAAATCAACTGCACAAAATAGCGGTTCAGAATCAAATGTGAACATACTCGTAAATATATAGTCTGAATTGTTTAATCACCAGAATAGGGAAAACAATGATACACTAATACTAGAGTACGTTGAAATACCCTTGAGATATTACTGCAGTTGTAATCATCGCAGTAGGTGACTGATGTAAAGCGACTCATGACACAAAGGAGCAATTAACAGGGCAAAGAAGAGCTATTTTGAATGGTTAAGGTTAGAAGTAGAACAATAAAGGCAATGATTCGAGAAAATCCATAGCTCGTAATAAAAAAAAAATCAATCACGGTTAAAATCAGATTATCTTTACCAAGAATGAGAGAGAGAGAGAGAGAGAGACAGAGAGAGAGAGAGAGAGAGAGAGAGAGAGAGAGAGAGAGAGAGAGAGATGACGACTTTGATTGATAAAAAAATCAACACTAGTGATAACTATGCACACACTGAAGTAAGAAATTGTTGAAAAAGAATTTGCTTCTTTAAAATCAGATCACTTCATTCTTTTCCCACATTTTCAGCACGAAAAGGCCATGAAGAGACGTCCCAAAAAGGCAAGTGCCAATTATGAAAATAAATTTAAGAAACTGGTCCAAGAGAGATATTGTTATCTATTATCTCTAAGTGACACTGCAAATCAAGCATGCGGCACAATCGCTGGAAGCCGACGTGATAATGAGTGACAGCTTTATCTATCCTTTGTATACTTGGGAGTGCAATTCATCGTCGGCCGATATTGTCAAAACATCTGAAATTCGTTCCTCCTATTCTCGATCTTTCTCTCTATTCATCGAATATTTTGTTTTAATAGGAGACAGATGTGAAGGCATGGATACAAACCAGGGTACAAAGTCGAGGAGATAAGGTAAAGAGAAAGGAGGGGTGGGGGTTAAAAGGTAAGTGACTGAAGATTGTTACAGTTAAGGGGTCAGTCATATGTACGACATGCAACCCCACAAGCTCCACCCAGCAAGGTTAAACTAAGAGAGAAGACAAGATATAAAAATAAATTCATCTACCCATGTGATGACCGACAGGTATTATCCAGGTAACCCGCTCTATGCTCAACCCAAGGAAAGAACATATCAATAGTGAAAATCAACAGCAAAGTAAAAACCGTTCACAGTTACTGATTTTATAGCTTTTTTTGACTTCGAAGCGAGCCGACTAAACAGTATTCTGTACATACAATATTACAATATTTACCAGTACAGGATACCATCTTCTGGGATATGTACAGGAAATCTTCCACACACGAGATAAGATTATTACAGTCTTCCACCTGAATTCCTTTATACCCTAATATACGTGGGTCAAATATGAACGAAAAAAGACCAGATAGTACCTTAGACATTTCTTACCGAATTTGAATTCTGTTACATCATTACAGTTGGTTCCATGGTGAAGTTTTAAACATAGACGCTTACCATTCAGTTACAAAGCAAGTCATAATCGTATTCAACACAAAAATTAATACAATTCAATAATGTTTTAACGAACTTACTTCAATAAACTGTAAAAATAAACGAAATGGACAACATTAATGGTTAGGTAGACTAAATTCCTGAGAAGAAAAATCAACGGGTCCTATGTAAGGTAAGCTTAGTCTCACTCTAAACTTCGACTCCGGTAAACTTAAATACAGTTTATTATTCGAAGCATTATAAACAAATAAAAACAAGTAATAATAAATTTCAACGCTCCAAGAGACTATAGGGTACAAAATAGAACTTAAGATATATATAATTCTGACTTTGAAATCTTGCCTCCTAGGTTCCCTCTGTGTTGGAAGGAAGAGAAAAAAAGACAAACACTTGACATAGAGAACACCTAACATAGACAAGCACTTGATACAAAGATTGGCTAACATAGACAAGTACTTGACACAGATAAAACCTTACATAGACAAGCACTTGACACAGAGATCGGCTAACATAAACATGCACTTGACACAGAGAACACCTAACATTAACAAACACTTAACAGAGAGAACACCTAACATAAACAAACACTACACAGAGAACACCTACCATAGACAAGCACTTTACACAAAGAACACCTAACATAGACAAGCAATTGACACAGAGATCAGCTGACATGGACAAGCACTTGACACAGAGATCAGCTAACATAGACAAGCAATTAACACAGAGATCAGCTAACATAGACAATCACTTGACACAGAGATCAGCTAACATAGACAAGCAATTAACACAGAGATCAGCTAACATAGACAATCACTTGACACAGAGATCAGCTAACATAGACAAGCAATTAACACAGAGCTCAGCTAACATAGACAAGCACTTGACACAGAGATCAGCTAACATAGACAAGCAATTAACACAGAGATCAGCTAACATAGACAAGCACTTGACAAAGAGAAACCCTTACATAGACAAGTGCTTGATACAGAGATCGGGTAACATAGACAAGCATCTGACAGAGAGAACACCTACCATAGACAAGCACTTACCACAGTGAACACCTAGCATACAAGCGTTTGACACAGAGATCGGCTAACATAGACAAGCACGTAACACAAAGATCGGCTAACATTGACAAGCACTAAACAGAAAACACCTAACAAAGATAAGCACCTTACAGAGAGAACACCTAACACAGACAAGAACTTGACACAGAGATCGGTTAACATAGACAAGCACTTAACACAGAGAACACCTAACATAGAGAAGCACTTGACGAAAAGAACATCTAACATAGATAAGCACTTAACACATAGAACACATAACACAGCCAAGCACTTGACACGGGGAACACCTAATCTAGACAAGCAATTGACACAGATAACACCTAACATACACAAACACTTGACACAGATCGGCTAACATAGACAAGGACTTGACACAGAGAACACTTAACATAGACAAGCACTTAAGACGGAGAAAACCTAACATAAACAAGCACTTAATAAAGAGATCGGCTAACATAGACAAGCACTTGACACAGAGAACACCTAACACAGACAAGTACTTGTCACAGAGATCAGATAACAGATAAGCACTTAACACAGAGAACACTTAACATAGACAAGCATTTGATACAGAGAACGCCTAACATATACAAGCACTTGGCTCATATATCGGCTAACATAGACAAGCACTTGCCACAGAAATCAGCTAACATAGACAAGCACTTAACACAAAAAAACACCTAATATTGACAAGGACTTAACACAGAGAATACCTAACACAAGAGAACACATAACACAGACACGCACTTGGCACAAACATCGGATAACATAGACAAGCACTTAGTACAGAGGACACCTAACATAGACAAACACTTGATACAAAAAAACACCTAACATAGACAAACACTTGACACAGAGATCAGGCTAACATAGACAAGCACTTGACACAGAGATCGGCTAACATAGACAGGCATTTGGCACAGAGAACACCTAACATAGACAAGCACTTGGCACAGAGATCAACTAACATAGACAAGCATTTAACACAGAGAACACCTAACATAGACAAGCACTTGACACAGAGATCGGCTGACATGGACAAGCTCTTGACACAGAGATCAGCTAACTTAGACAAGAACATGGCATAGAGAACGGCTAACATACACAAGCACTTGGTACAGAGAACAGCTAACTTACACAAGGACATAATACAGAGAACGGCTAACACAGATAAGAACTTGACACAGAGATTACCTAATATAGAAAAGTAGTTGGCATAGAGAACACCTAACATTTAGTGGGCATATCCTCCTAGAGAGTGACACTTTTTTTTTTTTTTATTCAAACTGGCACATATTCAACTGGGTATACTTCTCAGTAGAGTTGTGCTTTCCTTCGTTTTATCATAGACGCAAAGTACATTATTAACTCGTGTGACATTTTCATATTCCTTTCCTATTGAAAACCACGGAAAAGATCATGACGTAGCAAAGCATTCCTCAGCAGTAAAGACCATGACGTAGCAAAGCATCCCTCAACACTAAATAAGATTTTAAGAAAAGACTAGAGTGAACAAAGTAATTACAAAAAAGTGGCAATATCTGAATAAAAAGAACTTACTATTGCATAACCATGATCAAATGAATTACTAACCCACTACAACAGGTGATGCTCATACAACAATACTTGTAACATTGTTGAGGTTATTTTCTCTTTTACAATGATGAAAACTAAAATCAACAATGCCCTATAAAACACATAGACAGATTCTTTTGTTATGATTCATTCTTTGGTCATTTTTATTCAAGTCATAAATAAAAAAAAAATAAAAAATCAATAAACTTCCATGAATGGGCATTAATGCCATCTAGTGGGCTCCAGCCTGACCTTTATCTATAATACATAAAGGCAAAACTTTCGTAACCACACATGTGAAAAAATAATACTAACGTTTATTGCAGATAGCAAATACAAATGATAAAATTATCGTTCTCTAATGTAAAGATATTGCAAATAGTAAATAAAAATAATAAAATATTGTTCTCGAAGGTAAAGATATTGCAAATAGTAAATAAAAATAATAAAATCATCGTTCTCTAAGGTAAAGATATTGCACATAGTACATAAAAATAATATTATCGTTCTCTAAGGTAAAGATATTGCCAATAAATAAGAACAATAAAATTTACGTTCTCTAAGGTAAAACTATTGCTACTAGTAAATGAAAATAATAGAATTATCTTTCTCTACGGTAAGGATATTGCAGATAGCAAATGAAAATAATAAAACTATCGATCAATACGGTAAAGATATTGCATATAGCAAATGAAAATAAAATCATCTTTCTCTACGGTAAAGATATTTCAGATAGCAAATGTAACTAATAAAACTGTCGTTCTGTACGGTAAAGATAATTACAAATAGTAAATGATAATAATAAAATTATCGTTCAATACGGAAAAGATATTACAGGTAGCAAATGAAGACAAAATTACCGTTCAAAACGGTAAAGATATTGCAGATAGAAATGAAAATAATGAAATTATCGTTCAATGCGGTAAAGATATTACAGACAGCAAATGAAAATAAAATCGTCGTTTAATAGGGTAAAAATATTACAAATAGCAAATGAAAATAAAATAATCGTTGAACACGGTAAAGATATTGGTGACAGCAAATGAAAAAAAAATTACTGTTAAAAACAGCAAAGATATTGCAGATAGCAAA
>NC_090746.1:32907416-32917416 GCF_036898095.1 Palaemon carinicauda | reverse complement strand
ATGACATTTAAGCTTCACTTGACCCTTATTGTAAAATATTCAAAAGACAGCTTACAAAAATAAACCAAAAACATCATGAATACACATAGGGGCATGGAAAAACACAGATTTATGGAACCAAGAATCCAAATAAATATACTGTAGATTTGTGTGGCGAGGCTGCAACAGAGACATTCAAAAAAGAACCATGAATACACAGCATCTAGATTATATAATGAGATTCCACAAAAACTTAAAAGCCATGAAAACTTACATTTAAGAGAAACTAAAGGCTTTTCCATTTAAAAACTGGTATGACAAGAAAGAACATTTTATTGAAGATAACTACGAACACAATAAATAAATGAGGTCGTGGGGCAGAATCAAATACTGATCGAGATGAAGGCCTCCCAAAAGAATAATGCTAACGATGGTAATGTTGACTACAAATAAATATATATATATATATATATATATATATATATATATATATATATATTTATATTATATACACATACATACATACATACATATACATATATATATATATATATATATATATATATATATATATATATATATATATTATACACATACATACATACATATATATATATATATATATATATATATATATATATATATATATATATCGTGCATATTCCTAAAGTACGTAATATTGAAATGATTTTAAACAAGAAACCGATAAGTAGACAAAACACAAGTCTAGTTTATATGATGAAATAGAGGCACTATCCGATTTCTCTGTAGTTTGTTTCCGTAACATATACCAATATCATCGAATGATTCCAAGTAATAAAAGATACAGAATATTATATTCCGCATAAGTTCAAAAATTCCTTCGAAACAGAGGGATTTAGTTCCACAAAATACAAGCTTGAAACACTAATTATATACGGAAGAACAAGGACACTACTCGATGGCTATGATGTGTACGGCCAAAATAAATGTATGGATAGATAATGTCTACATCATTGTAAAGTTTAAGAGAACTTAACATCTTAATAATATCCGATTCAATATTGCATAATTTCTGCTGTGATTTATCCAGTCTAACTGCCAAATAATTCAGCTCACGTGAAATTAACTTTCGAATTACAAACCCATTGCGGTATACAGTGTATGCGTGATACACGTGGACTGGATTTTTTGACAGTTATCAAAAACAAAAAGAATGAATTTCAGAGCAACTTCAAGTACCCTATCGAACGATCTTAATTCTCAGGGCCTACTGTACACTTCTGAATAAACATGGGGCCATAAATTCCCAAGAAAACGGCAACCAAATAAATCCTTTTCTTGGAAATCCTTTAAACTTAGAAAAATCTTTTGGTTTTGAACGGATACTCTAAGAAAGAGAATTATAGAGTACGTAACGACAACTGGATACAATAGAGAGAGAGAGAGAGAGAGAGAGAGAGAGAGAGAGAGAGAGAGAGAGAGAGAGAGAGAGAGAGAGAGAGAGAGAATCTTGCTCATCAAATAACCTATACATCTACATATCAGGAATACAAATATACAAACCATTTCAGATTTAAAAGCACACACAATACAAATGTATATAACAAAAACAACAAATACAGCCGTTTCTAGTCCACTACATGGGCAGGACCTCAGACATGTCTTTATCCATGTCTGGGGATTGGCCATTTTCATCACCAAACTGGAGAGTACAGTTGATGATGGAGGGAGACTTTTGTCTAATAACTCCCAGCAAACCAACCAAGTATATATATATACATATATATATATATATATATATATATATATATATATATATATATATATATATATATATATATAAATATATATATATATATATATATATATATATATATATATATCAACTAAAAAGTAAGTGAAATTTTCCCAACATCGGACGTGTAATAGCCCGTTCCTTTACGAACCGTGCAACCCCCAAAATCAACGAAGGGTTGGTAGTTTCAGAGACCACAATACCACATACGAAAAAATTTCTTTTAACCGAGGCTAATCTAAACATTCTGTTCTGACAACGCCAAGACAGGCAAGCAACCCTACATAAGAACAACATATGCTCATGTGGTTATACAGTAATAACCTAATCACGACCTAAAATAATTGGGCAATCTTCTTGTAGCTAAACCATAGACTTTACGTCGAGGGGAAATCTTAAATTTGTAAACATTATCGGATCCTTGAATTATTTGGCCAGATATTTGTTATATCCAGCTGGTATGCACATAACCAAAATTACAGTAAAACGTTGGGTTTTGCAAAACCGTTTCTAGTTAAGGTGCATAGTTCGACTGGCATGAGTAATGATCCTCTTTCTCTCTCTCTCTCTCTTTACCGATGTGCAAGTTATCCTCCGGATGACCAATATGTGCATATATCACCTGAGGTTTTACATAATACCTTACTCTAAATGCAAATATTCCAAAGAAAGGCGTTTTGTTGACTATTTTTACCAAAGCACCTTTCGCTTCAGGGTGTAAGTCCTACAAAGCGAAAACAAAGCAGTCAACTATAAAGAGTCTTTATCTCTTTGGACGTACTTTGTAATACCCTTTTGTAAATGCTACACATCACAACATACATACTCCCATTTAAACAACACCACGTAACACGGTAATAAAGGGCAATTAAGCCTAACTAATGTCTTTGCAAATTACAGCAGTGTTCTACTTCGGGTACTTACTTAGCCAAGACAGCTACGCTGTTAAAAGTATAACAGAGAATACATACACTATATTACTCAGAGTCTGAAGATTTAAAATTCCATTATTTCATGGTATGACCTTTATTCAAATCAACTTTAGCACATATAGCTATACTAAACTTAAAATAGAACGTTCAACTAATCGAAGGGAAATATATTAAATACTTATAATAAGATAACAGAAAGAAGTGAGATAAACAGAAAGGTAAAATTAAAAAGTCTTTGTTAAGACATAACACAGGGTGAAGGAGGCAATATAATAACTTTAGTTCAAGCTTAGTGAAATATGATATTCTTAACCAAAGACATTTTTATCAAGTTAACACTTTTAAGGGCAATATCTAAAATCACAAAAGAACTCAAAACTGTAACATTGTCAATCATTCAAAAATGGACGAACTGAAATACCGTAAGGAGTAGATATATAGATATATATTGGTAAAAAAAAAATGATGCAATAAAACATGTATCATTCTCCGCACAAATCTGTCTATTCAAATGAAAAACACGAAAAAAAAAATGAATGAATAAACTAAACCTTTAACCTTTGAAAATCCTCTTTAGGAAAGGTTTAGCTGCCTGAAACCCGTAAATAAGGATGATTAACCCGAGTGTCAAAGAAAGCAAGAGTCAGCCAATTGTGCTGTCAACTCCATTTTCCCGTTGGTTGGTTTAGCCAAGATTGCTCAAGAACTCTTTTAAAACTTGCCTACCCTCTCCTCGGATTCCAAGCCATGGAATGGATAATCTTCCCGGGTCAAACTATCAGTTCTGACCTCGAAGCGTAAGGGCAGGATGGGAGTGTAGCAGGTTTAGAGGGTCATTTTCTGGGACCATTTAACCTCCTTGGGTCAATTTACGGCTATGACCTAAATTACCTTGATAATATCATGCAGGGACACCAAGAGGAGGGACGATACTCTAATACCAAACGTGAATGGGTAAAGATGAACGTGAATAGCCTATCGCATCGTGTAAACCAAGATGACTGAATAAAATTTCTTTAAATCTTGATTCTTTTTCATATCAAATTTTTTTCGATAAGCAAACAGTATTTTTCTTAAAGATAAAAATATGCCCTTACATGAGACGATTCTAAAAGAAAGGGACAAAAAAAAAATCTTATTTTTATCATAAAAGGCTTTTTATGTTTGTAAATCGAGAATTATCTACTTACAGAGGCATTCTCTTTATAAAATTCTAATCATAACAATATCCAATAAAATAAGACAATCAACATCGCAAAAATGTCCAAACTTGTGATATCTTATAAAATGAATTATTAACCTCATACAATGAGACTGCATTGAGGCTGGATTGAAATATCCACGAATTCCATTCCGTAAGATTTCGACTTTTTTTTAGCAAAAAAAATGCGTATTTCATAAAAATCCTTATACGAATAATATAAACTAAGAATCCGAACATTTAAAGATATAATTCCTTCATCTGCACGAAATATGATGGCTGTTCGCTAATTCTGATGCCCCTCGGAGCAATAAGTGCCTTAATCAAGTTATTGAATTGAAATGATAACGTATGTTATCTCCCTTAAGGATAACAAAAGCAGGACCAATGATAACAGAAGCTGCAATATGAACATGATTAGTAGCTTAAGCAAAAAAGGATGGTAAACGAAACAAGACATTAAACAAAATGACTGCATGAAAAGCTGAACATAATGCGTTGCATAATTTCAAATGTTAACTCTATACAATAAATTGCCCCTCATGCCTGGAGTTAGAAACAACAACAAAATGTCTACAATAATAAATGTAAATGGATTTTCACCGGACACCTCTCGTTTGCATCAGCACTCCTTAAATGCTCGATAGCATGAACAAAGTCGAGATTTTTTTTTTTACAAACCACATTCTCTCTCATCTTCAAATCTCCACAATTACTTGGGGTTAAATTAACCAAAGTAATTACTCCGGCTTATCAACTTCATTCTTCACTGAGAGAGAGAGAGAGAGAGAGAGAGAGAGAGAGAGAGAGAGAGAGAGAGAGAGAGGAGAGAGAGAGAGAGAGAGAGAGAGAGCCTTCAGACCTTCTTCCATTCTAATTCATGTACCGTGGAGTAAAGCTAATTACGTGGCATGACGGAATTTGAGTCCATGAGTGAAGGGATAACGATACTTGTGTTTCTATGGACAAATATAGACAGCAGATAAACACAACGTCCCATGAACACTGGTTAACATGGAAAGTTTTAAACTATCGTATACATACTCATTAATACGCTGCTTTATGTATTTAGATAGTTCATTACTACAGACTCTTAAGAAAGGACACATGCTACATCGATTTTCAGATTACGATTACGTGGTGTAGACATATACATATACACATAATTACATAAACAATTGAACTATTCACTATTTCACTGTATATTATACATATAGAGACATGGAAGAGTATTTTTTTTTTTCTAATAATTAAGCTCGTATTCATACTGTTAATGTTACTAGTACATATACATTCATGAATTTAGCCTATTCAGTACTCCCAACCCTCACCCACAAACACACAACACACACACACACACACACATATATATACAATATATATCTATATATATATATATATATATTATATATATATATATATATATATATATATATTACTACCCGTCACTCTATAGTAATACAATTACTGTCCGGCACCAGGATTAATTCCTATTACACAACAAAACAAAACAAAACAAAACAAATAATAAAAAAAACTAGGAATCTTGTTACAAGTAGGTTTTACCTTTCAGTTAAGAATCGTGTTTTTCCCTGAAGCCCCTTCAGGGGAAAAGTTTCTCATTATATGCTGAGTAATGGAGATTGGAATATGTATTTGTATAAAAAGGTCTACATGGGTTTTCTTTGAGCCCTTTGCCAAAGGCTTAATTGGTCATACGACTCCTAATTCAATTATCCACAGTACATGCGTCCATCTCACATTCTTCCCTGCCGGTGAGTTTAAGCTTCTGCCCTGCCGAGACACAAGTAGTAAAGAATTCACATGAGATTATGAACAATGCAAACTCTAAGGGACTGGGTGTTAGGGGAGAGAGAGAGAGAGAGAGAGAGAGAGAGAGAGAGAGAGAGAGGAGAGAGAGAGAGAGAGAGAGAGAGAGAATAACATTAGTACAGTATTGTAGTTTTCGATAAATATTTCCACCAAACATTACACTTCGACTTTGTAACATCAGAGAAATATAAACATACGTTCATAATGTAATTTTATTTCGTTCACTTTAGACGTAATTATGTTTTACATTAATAATTTATAATGTTGATAATAATCAAATGCAATTAAAATTATCACGTTCAATGTAAGATCAAACTCAATATATCAAATATTCTTTTATTATTTCAAGTTGTTGTTTCTTCATTAACTATCATATACCAGAAGAGCATTCAATAGAATTATGAATTGATAGAAAAAGCTAAATTCTTTAGTAAGTAATAACACGAGATTCCCGACTGAAAAAAAAGAAAAAACTTTCGCAGATGTTCCCCACAAACAAGCAGGTAATTTATACCTTTTAGTTGACTAAAACATTACTGTATATGGAAGCCATTTACATGACAATATGGCATAAATGACTTTTCGCAGAATTATCAGCCGTGTCAGGAACAATGCTTCTGCTCACTGTATGGATGCCTTCTACCCGATCCCGAACAAAACACTATTTGTCTTTTATTGAAAACAATGGAATGAGAAATAGGAAATATTTCTCAGGATTTAAAAAGTTAAATTTTCTTATATTCTTTAAACAATTTTATTAATAACATAGAACAAAATTATTAAACGACTGATACTCTACGATGAAAATTATGACAGGCACGCCAACAAAGCAAAATGCCTATTGACTGATAAATGATCAAACATGAAAAAATCAATCAGCAAATTACGATGGGCACGTGACAGAAGTCTTAACAAAAGCATTTTCTCAATTGGAGACCACTCAAGAAAAAACGACAAATTGAGAAACTAAATATCAAATACTCAGTCTAATAACAATCTCCCTTATATATTAACGAGCAAGTGTCTGGCTACACAAACACACACACACACACACACACACACACACACACATATATATATATATATATATATATATATATATATATATATATATATATATATATATAGATATATATATATATATATATGTATACATATTATCTATGTATATATATATATATATAATATATATATATATATATATATATATATATATATATATATATATATATGATACCTTTTGCACTTTAGGACGTGATTTCTTTTCATATTCAAATAAGCCATATATTTTAATGCATTAATGTCTGGATTCTCTTACCGACCTCGAGATCAGAGCCCCAGGCGAAACCACTCAAAGACAATAACTTCTCACCGGGAATCGAACCTTGGCTTATTTGAATATATATATATATATATATATATATATATATGTATGTATGTATGTATATATATTTATATATATATACATATACATGATTAGTTCACCAAATGTTCAGCTGGGCTCCACAAGGCACTAGAAGAGTTGGAAGACCCAGGCCTACATGGCTGAGGACTATGAAGTAGGAGATGATGAATGGAAAAGTATTGAATTAAAAGCTCAAGATAGAGACGACTGGCAAAATGTAACCGAGGCCCTTTGCGTCAATAGGCGTGGGAGAAGATGATATATATATATATATATATATATATATATATATATATATATAATATATATATATATATATATATATATATATATATATATATATATATAATATATATATATAAATATATATATATATATATATATATATATATTATATATACTTTCTTGCCACGCTCAGGCGTGATAGAGGGTAGTCATATTGGCCTTGGTCAAACCCTGGTGACAGGGGGCACCCCGAGAGGTGCACTCTATAACCACACTTTCCACAAATTGCCGAACCAGCGGGTTGTAGTTAGGAAGGGCTGAACCTGTGTGTAGATATCTATCTAAATATTTACGTTATTTTTGACGGCTCGGGTGCACAAGTAGGTTAGTTGGTCATAATGAAACATAATAATTCATAGATCCGTCGAAAAATAATAAACATAATTTACGGCACAGATATAACGAATTTAACGGAAATTGTTAATATAAAAGAAAACTAACACCCGAACTAGAAACAAAATTCGACATTCTTTAGATGTAAATGCAACACAAAATACTTACATCAGTGACACATGCATTCTGGAATAAAAGGAATAATCCAATAATACCAACTACTGTTTGAAATCAATTCTCCTGCACACGTATAAAGAGAACAAAATATACTGCATAATAAATAACAAAAGTGAACCGTCAATTAAAACTCAACGTTATAGGAGAAGAACCCTCCCATCAAAATATACGACCATCCTTCATGCAACGTCTACCATTAACGTGGCTATTTAGCAGCTCCTTACAAGATGAAGCCCCTGAAGTATCCCAAGACAACCACAGCATCATGGAGACGTCCCTTCATTATTCTAGACGAAGTTAACTACTCCCTTCCATCTATCATTCTCACGATACTTGCAGACACTGGTGAGCGACAGTTATTAAGACCAAGATGACGGTAAGACTGAAGACTCATAACCATTCCTCTGATCAAAGCCCATTCCTTTGAGCAAGGGCTGTTTTGAAAGGGTACGAAAGAAACCCCTTCAATCATCATGGTGGCGAAGAAAGTCTTTATGATAGCGAACCTAAAAAACAAATCTATCTAGCCTGTTACCTAATCAAAACTGAACGAAAGGGTTGCCTTTGTTTAAACACGGGTGAGAGCGAATAATGCCTTTAATGGATAACCTCAGCTTATAGCCTTCGTTTATAGCCTCAGTCAATATTTAGCTAATTGCCAATAAGAATAAAAAAAAATCTAAATGCTAAAATAAAAATCATGAATAATAAAAATTTTAATAATTTTAAACAAAAAATATATTCAAATAAATTTTTATCTGATTGGGCACCTCCAATAGCAATCCATCTCAGTCATCCAAGTTCTATAAATTCTGTCATTGGCCTTAAATTTCAAGACGAGTAAATCGCTCGCTATTCAACGATGACTCTAAAGCGTCCTCTGAGGTTTCTGCCGCAAAATATGCAACGACTAAGAAAATTATGACATACTCCACAAGAGGTTTCCAAGATGAATCATATATACCACTTCGCTAAAAAAAATCGAATGGGCTCTTACACGTTTATCTTAATTTGCTGCTGATGAATATTGTTCCAAAAGTACTGATATGGATCCTTACGTGACAAGTAATGACCACAGCAGCATAGCACACTAGTATTGAAAGTAATATTCACTTCGAAGCACAATCGCTACATATTCTTTAATTACCATGTAATCAGATGATTTCTCATCTACCAAAGACCCTAATGAACCGAATGTAGAATATGAGATAAAGATGATACACCAAAGCAACAGGATAAGCAAATCTTACACTGCTGAGCCAAAGCGCGAGTATGCTAGAAATATAACGTGTTTTCAAGTAGCACACATGCGCAGAACCAACAGAAAATTTAAGTTTTTATTTTTCAAATATACACATCTGTTACAAACTTTATTGTTTAAAACAAGAAGTTGCGCTAAAGGTCAATTTCCTTTAAACATTTTAATCGATGAATTGTTGTAATTGGTTGAGAAAAATAATAAAAACATGAACGACTGCCTCCGGACAAATCATGTTAAAAATAAAACGACTTTCACCGAGATGAACACACAACGGACGAAAGCAAAGACGAAAGACGAGAGTTAAAATCTACAAACCGGTTGCGGAGGATTTTTACAAGAATTAATGGGAAGAATTAGCCCAACGTAAACGTGCTCTTCGTCCCCACGTACTCTCTCTCTCTCTCTCTCTCTCTCTCTCTCTCTCTCTCTCTCTCTCTCTCTCTCTCTCTCTCTCTCTCTCTCTCATCTATTTTTAACCTGCATTTACATGGACACGTGTCCCTGATATTTGCATTGGCAAGACGAGAGTACTAAACAGTATGCGCTTGAAAGGCATTTTTTCAAAATAGGTCCAACAAATACTAATGGTAGAATAAAAAATATATATATAATAATAGTAATATTTTGGGGCTATTCTGATTCTATAAAAATTTCAGATGAAATGTCAACAAAATCTGAGAATTCAACAGGTTATTTAATGAAGGCGAAAAACGTTGGGTTGGTTGCTAAAAATAACCCTGAAATATTTTATGGGCGGGACGTTCTCTTTCCCCTTCGTATTACATAACACCCAGTGAGGTTTACGGTTACTATATCC
>NC_090746.1:32882416-32904916 GCF_036898095.1 Palaemon carinicauda | reverse complement strand
AACCCCCCCCTCTCTCTCTCTCTCTCTCTCTCTCCCTCTCTCTCTCTCTCTCTCTCTCTCTCTCTCTCTCCATAGAATCGTCAGTCATTGACCCTACCAGCAGTGTACAAAAGAACTGTCCTACATCGCCACCATATCTACCAACTCTCCTCCCACTAACCCCCTTTTCCATTCTCCATTAAACTCCCCCCTCCTCCCCACATAGCAACTCTACCCCGGTTCATTCCAATTTCCACCCTGCTAACCTCACGGTCTTTGGCGGTTTTTTACGAAGTTCCCCCACGCTGAACTTCTCTTGGTTTTCTACCTCTATCTGAAAAAATTCTACATCAAATAGAAATTGCTCAATCTAATGGGTGATAATGATAGTTTTTTTCATATATGTTGCTCAAAAAGAAAACTGATATCAAAGCTAGCTAAAAATATTACGTAAGTTTACTTACGGATTTAAGACTTCAAAATATTGTTAAATCAATTTGACAAAATAATCATTACTCTTGCCTAATTGATGTTGATATTACATGTAGCTCCTTCCATGTTAGATCAAGCAGAAAAAAAGCATTGTTTCCTGCGATGAATACTTTGTTAGATTAGTAGTATCAAATATCTAAGAGTTTAGTGTCAAATTCTAGACCTTTACTATCTTTCTAAAGATATTTAAAAACAGCATAAAAGGGCAAAAATATAATTTAATTGCAAAATATTAAATTTTATACGTTGATCTAAAATCTATACTATAAAAATCTGAAATTTTATGTAAAGGTAATGTCAAGTTTTCTAGACAAGTATTTTTTTTTTTTTTAACTATTACACCTTTGCTTTGAAAATAGTTTCAATTGATTATCTCTACGTTCTTGACAGCATGCAAGATAGAGTTTACATAAAAATAAAAAATTAATATTCTTCACAATATTTTCCCGCATCTCCAGGAGCAATAAAAGGGACCCATATTGGTTAAAAGGTCCAAACATCCTAGAAAAGATACACTGGTTTCTGGGCTAAAAGAAACTATAAAACATAACGGTCAGTTGACTGAATCTTACATTTCATGAAACCATTTAATTTGTTATTGTTATTTACAGTGATTCTCTTTTATAGTTATTGAAAATAATTCAGAAACTTTTCTGGTTGTTTTACTCAATTATCGATCAACATCTTAAAAAATGACATGCAGTTATATAAAACATTACAAATGACATGTATAAGAAAAGCGTTCACTCAAATTAGACTAAAGAAAGTACTTAAACAATAAAATAGCTCCAGTTATACAGATGGGACACTGAACTATAACATTCAATCGATTAATTTATATATTTTTTTGTGGCAGAAAATCAGTTTCGTATCGCCTGATTCACTTTCCTGGACATTTTATATGTATTTTATCAACTTTCAAGATAGACAGATATCACGGAACCCAAATTAAAATGCCAGTTCTCTTATAAAATATTGATCAAGTGCATTACGTAAAATGATTGGGCCATTCACAAATACTAAACTGCTTAAAGGAAAAAAAAATAATAAAAATATCGTTATGCACTTTTGGCCGTCGCCATTTTATCATGTACTACGTAATGAAAAAAAAAAATATTAATAAATTTTCTGTAATAAAAAAAAAAGTGTCAGCACGTTTTTCCATTCCTTGAATACATGTACAGCTGAATATAACGGGAATCAAAGTAGCCAAAGATACAAGATTAGAACAATGTTTTCCCATATTCTACGAGCCTAAAATCCGTAAACATAAGCTCTGATTTGGAGAAATTGTGCTTTTCGTTGGTTGACCGGTCATACAAAAAATTAAAACTTTCATCTCAAAACAATCTAGTAGCAGGCCTATTGTGCAATTAGGAATACACATGATTAAAATAATAATCTTGTTCGTAATTTCTGATACCAAAAGCAATATGGTAAACCACGTCTATCAAAAGTATCAATATACAGGGACACAAGGCTCTGCAAATTACCTTTGCCTGATTGAGAGGTATTATATCAAGTCTAATAACGTTAAGTAGAAATCAATCAAGACCACAAAATATCAACCGTTCACCCAATTATTCATTACAGTTATCAACCAAAATCACAAAATGTTAACTGTTCACAAAATTATTCCCTGTTAGAGCCCTTGGGCTTATAGCATCTTGCTTTTCCAACTAGGGTTGTGGCTTAGCAATTAGTAATAATAATAATAATAATAATAATAATAATAATAATAATAATAATAATGTCAATGTACAAATACAGTATATGTTGAAACAATGCACCATAAATATATAATAATTCCGAAACAATCCAATTAGGGTTGTGGCTTAGCAAGTAATAATAATAATAATAATAATAATAATAATAATAATAATAATAATAATAATAATAATAATAATAATTTCAATGTACAAATATACGTTGAAACAATGCACCATAAATACATAATAATTCCGAAACAATCCAACAATAGCAAAAACTTCTTGCGCTATTATATTCTGCTATGCCAAGTGGATCTCTGTATTTAGTCTGTAAGCGTAAGCCAAGTTTGGTGGAAATACTAATAAGGCAACAGAAGGAGACTTCACTGGATGTGCGGCACGACAGTTTTCCCTGTTCCTTGTCTGACTTCAGGATATCAACATCATATATGCATCCCTGTTTCGCTACACACTGGTTTAAACTGCTCATTTCTACATTTATGTAAGAGAGGAAAAAACTGATTAAATGCTTTTCTAACTTCCAATTATTGTTATCAATACTTGGAATTACTGTGTTATAAAAGTTTGATTAATTTCACAAATCACAAAAAAATAATTCCAGGACAAATATTTAATTACGGAACAAAAAGATTAAACAGCGCTTACAAAACTATCATAAGTAAGATCTTAATTTCCGGAAACTCATATTAATTAAAATCAACAGTACATTATGGGACAGAAGATTTCAAAAGACCAATTACTTGATATCTAAACTTCCACAGAACATCAAAAAGAAAATATAGTAATGAAATTTGAGTAAAATGATAAGAAACTGAGTAATTGAGGAATAAAAAAAAAAAAAAACTAGGACATAATCTGAGGTTGAAGTTATGTCTAAGCTCAATGCGAAGTTGCGATTCAAATATTTATAACATCTTATGGCAGTGCATGATTTAACTAGACTTTTGATATTGTTTTTTTCAAATTTTCATCCCTTTTGGATATTGCATTCTGGGTCGAACTACTTGGCAGAAGACGACTGCTGATATTTCGCTTATTCACACTTCAAAAGATGGTATGATTTTAGCTATTATCCCCAATCACAGATAGTATTCTTTCATAAGCCTGTCTCGAACTGTTTTAAACAAAATCCTCAATTATACATTCCAATTAATTACACTTTCCAACTCCTAGTGTCAAGGATATCTACATTACAGCACTTCCACCACTAACATCCAAACAACGCCTCTTGGCAAAAAGAAGTTTATTGAGCAAATATCCTCTGGTTAATATAAAAGGAAAAAAAAAAATTAATCCTCTGATTAATATAAAAAAAAAGAAGATTTTAACGCAAAAAAAATTTTCAGAAATTATAAGAATGGTCTTTACGGTACTATATACATAAACGTGATAGAACCAACTAATTCAAAGGTAGGTCCTTTTAAAGGTTTCAAATTACATAAACACTACGTGTTTATCCTAAAGTATTCCTTTAGAATGTTTAAAACGATATTTGAATAGACAATAAAAAGTAAACAACTTTATATATATATATATATATATATATATATATATATATATATATATATATATATATATAAAGAGAGAGAGAGAGAGAGAGAGAGAGAGAGAGAGAGAGAGACTTGCCTGTAAATATTCCATTATCAAAATCACTCGTGGTCAAGTCGTGCACCAAGAAATTCATTTGCCAATACAGAAGAACGCCCATTGGTCGTTTTCTAGTAAATGCGGTTACATCCCATTATGAGAGATCGAGTCTCGGCTGCAAAAATCCCGTTACCTAATTCACTTGGGGTTAAGTCCTGTAACAAGAAATTTATCTGCTAATGTGGAAAAACGCCCATTGGTCGTTTTCCATTATATTGCACGCACGTCCCGAGAGAGAGAGAGAGAGAGAGAGAGAGAGAGAGAGAGAGTTTTACCTTTGGTTAACATTAGACTTTGATTCCTCCTCATTAGCCCACTATTTTCAACTAATAGCGGTCGGGGCAAACTTTCTCAAAACGCCTACAAGCCACGTTGAAACACACCACCCAAATCAACCTTTGGTAGCTACACCCTAATGAACGTTCTAATGGACCACGGTTAGTACATTGGGTTAAAAAGATTAATAATTTATCACTAGGACTACAAGGCATAGCCTTTCCTTTGCAGTTAATGATCCTTAATGGACCTAATAATTCCTGCCAGCTCAATTTATTGCAGTATTTCAACATAACCTATTAATCCAGAATTCTAATAAATGACAATTTCTTTTCTTGTAATTACTTCATTACATGTCTATGGCGAAGGGAGGGGTCTAAAGCGAAGGCCTGGCTAAATAATATTGCACCACGTTCCTTAATTACGAAATGTATTATTCTGATAAAAAAAAATGTATGACGTAACAATTGTGGATTGATTTCACTAAGGATGTAGATCCCTTTCATTAAAATATTTCCAGGCAATAAGAAGAAATCATAATATGATATGACTGTTTAAACTTGTACAACACAAAACGTTTAAAAAAAAAACAATTCAACCAACTATCCATTTCTCTGGAAGGAAAAGTATGATAACTGACCTTAGAATATTATGTACAGGGAATTCAATTTAGAATGCGCCAACAAAGTCTCATTTTCCAAAGCTAAACACGAAAAGTACCATACATTTAATCTTTTAAAGATATGGACGATACTTGCTGGAAAATGACTGCGTAGAACGAAGGACTATGCGTAACGTCCCTATGTTCGGGACTTACATTTTAACACTTAATTTACAGACATTTTTGACATGTATAGCTACGTTGGCATTTACATTAAGTACGAATGCCTGAAAATAAATTGAGAATGTTAGGTTTGAATGATATATAAATAAGTCTGAAGACGTTGGGCTTGCTTGCTTGCTTGATAGATTGGCCATTCTTTTGCTGGACACATGCTCTTGCGTTGGTAGCCCGTAGAAGACGTTGAGGTGACATTTTTGCGTAGAATATATGACATGATATGTGGTAAATAAAAT
Source organism: Palaemon carinicauda (assembly GCF_036898095.1). Taxonomy (NCBI): domain Eukaryota; kingdom Metazoa; phylum Arthropoda; class Malacostraca; order Decapoda; family Palaemonidae; genus Palaemon; species Palaemon carinicauda. The sequence goes on along the minus strand of NC_090746.1, from coordinate 32,899,715 downwards.
GGAGGATGATAGGCCGGAGAGAGAAAAAATATACACTTCGAAAGTAATGGGAGGGAAGAGAAGAGGAAGAACAACAAAGGATTGCATGCTCAGCATGGAAAGGTATTCGTAAGAAAAGGTCTCATCTTTAAGAAATCGCAAAATCGCAAAATCGAATTCTTTTCTGTGAACCGACTTCCCACAAGTGGAAAAGGTTTAATGTTTTAAAATATCAAACCAACATGCATGCACTCGCGAGCAAACACACACACACACACACACACACATACAAACACACTTCTCTCTCTCTCTCTCTCTCTCTCTCTCTCTCTCTCTATATATATATATATATATATATAAACACAAACTGCTAATACGCCTATGTATGCAAATATCCGTATGATGGAATGCAGTTCCTTCCTTATGTTCTAAAAACCAAATATATAAATAACAAGTTGCCGTCACATCCATGCACACAAACAACTAAATCCTATGTTTCGACAATCTAACTTTCTCGAACACGAATAAGTGAAAAAAAAGTAATTCAAAGGTCACCTTAGTTTTCCCCTCAACGTAAGAAACAACAACGAGGATGTGAGTTATATAAATTTCACTTTCATGAAATGAAGGAAAAATTCTAAAGCTCTTCGTGTTCACGAGTCATATCAAAGGTTAAAATGCCAGTAAAAGAAATTCGTTTACGTCTGCTTTGAGAAAAATCCTTGGAGAGAGCATCAGTGTATTCTTAAATCTGGATAGCAAAGTACTAATTTCAAAATATACGAATGGATTTTCGGTTCAAATCCCGTGAAATATGAATCTGAAAGTTATTAAAAAGGGACCAATAAACGTCAATATAAAAGGTAAAACTACAAGTCTTACAAAAGAAAAATGGTTTAAAAACTATTCCCGTTAACCCTTCGTTAACACATTTTTCCTCCTACACTGCAAAAATAAAAATAATAAAAAAAAATACACGAAACCCTTTCCCTTAGTGACGAAAAGACAAAAAATAAAGAAAAAGAAAATACAACGAATCTCCGATGAGTCACTTATACCGTAGACGTACACGCACGTACACCCAGTTGTTAGTGTCTGGAAAACGTCTGGAAAAGAGAAAGAGGCTGTTCTCGCACTCAATGGCTTCTTACAGAAGACCCACCCAACATTCATTATTACTACTTTAAAATCATCTTTTTGCGGCTATACTTAATTGCAGTCCCCATTTCTTCTCTCCCTTGTATTCTAAATTGCAGAGAATCCTTTTTTTTATCATCATTTTTAAATTAGTTAAAGCCCGAACTGGAATGTAATCCACCCAACGGTTACGGTATCTTCACATTATTTCTATTTATGATTATGGTCCTACGTTTTGTTTGATTAGACAGACCAATCTAATCTTCTTTAATGTCCTAATGTCCAGAACTTTAAGAATCCCTAGCCACCTTTTTAGGCAAGGGCATTGGCGATACAATAAGCTATAGAGCCATTTGATTTTAGGTCTTATGGTAATACCTGAAAAATCTTATTATTCCATTTGTAATTAATTAAAATAAAATCTACCGTCAACATAACTTTCTTTACAAAACCCGAATCTCCTATGGAATTTTACTAGCAAATAAAAATTCGATCAACTTCATTCCACGACGATAACTTTCAGAATAAAAATATGAATAAAAGTCTCGAGAAAATTCAAGATAAAAAGGGGGTCAAGTTTCCAAACGCCTTCACTACACCTATGGTCGATACCTCACATCAACGAAGCTCCAAGTCTCATAAAACATAGAAAAAGCCATAAGATATCCCTAACATACTCATAAATAACGTCTACCTTTTTCCCTTTGACTTAAACCACCCACACAATTTACTATGGAGAAGACGAGAGTTGGTTTTTATTTAAACTAACAAACCAAGGTAAAGTGAAGAATGAAAAGGAATACATTATAAATATTTGAATGGCCATTTAAAAAGAAGGAAAAAGATGTAAGGCACAACTTCGCTGAGACGTGGAAAGACGATGGTAGCTTTCTTTGTGCACACCCGAGGGATACAACCTACAACCAGCCCATCTAATATTGACGGCCTCACTCAACCCAACCTGGCCAGACCACTTTCTTTCACTTCACCAAAAAAGCTATTTTTTTATATCCCATACCTATAAATCACTCGAATGGGTCGTTGAGTGAACCATCCAAAGAGAGGGATATGGCCGGACATTTTCTTTATCGCCGTTCTAAAAATAAACTTCTAAAACCTTTTGTGCATTTTGAATGGCCAAGCTGTTAATGCCAGTCAAAAATAACATCAGTGTTGCTGGAGTTAGTATTCTTAGGTGTGAGATTTCACATTTATTAGGCTATTTATGTACTTCAGATACTTAAACAAGAAAAAACTAAACACCAAATATAACGACAATGAAATCATTTACCAGTTATGTGAAATAAAACTATACATCAAATATAAAATGAAACAATGGTCACCAGTTTTATATATATACATATATATATATACATATATATATATATATATATATATATATATATATATATATATATATATATATATATATAAGAATTACGACAAGAGGATCAGTCTGAAATTTACTTAACAATTGAAAACCCTAATTGGCCCAGTACAATATAAAATAAGCCACCAAAATTTAATCAGGCCAAACAGACGTCCAGTCTCAAACATAAGCTAAATCACTACTTAAACGTAGAAGCAGCAATTTCGCCGAACAACGTGTGTATCTGGTATATCTGCTATCGATATATCATGATATAGGATCCAATAAATCTTATAACAACCTTACTAAATTATATAAGACCAAAAATATCTGTTCACAGGTGTGTATATATACATACATACACACAGACACATACAACATCAAAAGCAGCCGTTTCTAGTCCACTGAAGGACAAAAGCCTCAGACGTCAAATCATGTATGGAGTTTGGCCAGTTTCCATCACCTCGCTGGCCAGTGCGAATTGGTGATGGTGGGAGATTTTCGTATAATCGCTCACAACAAACCAACCTGGTATAGATGACCCTGACTAGTACAACTATGCAGATCATAACGATACGAAAACTGTTCCAATGAGTTTAAGGTATACCCACTTAGAAAGGGATATATGTGTGTAAATACACACACACACACACACACACACACATATATATATATATATATATATATATATATATATATATATATATCCAAGAGCTAGTTCACATAAAAGTCCAAATTAGTCAATAAGCTTTGAAACCGTGGAAGCAGATTAATTAAAAAGAAAACGACATAATACCTCTAGCGTTACAGTTATTGTCTGAAACGGACCTCAGGCTAGCTATTCGGTATTTATGAGGTAATAGAGAAATCTTGTTTGACACGTTAATAATGGGCTGAAGCTACCTGTGTATTTATCTTATTTTCAGCGAACAACCTTGCTTGTGCTTCTATAAGAAAGTACAAAGACGACCTCTTTCGTAGGTTACCAATTTTTATAAAGGTACATGAAAAATTTCATGACGTATGTATGCGAGCACCAACCAACACACACACACACACTATATATATATATATATATATATATATATATATATATATATATATATATACATATATATATTAGATATATATATATATATATATATATATATATATATATATATCATTAACCACATATATAAATAAACCTCAGGAAAACTATATTGTATTACAATGTTTCATTTTAGAGGTATGAAATATGTTATGATTATACACGCATACATAGATACACACACACACACACTATATATATATATATATATATATATATATATATATATATATATATATATATGTTTTTGTTAAAACGAGAACTTAGTAAAGGTATAGAGACGTAGGTGTAATAATCATGGGAAAATAAATTGCGTCGTCAATGGATTATGGAATGGCTGACATTTCCAGGTGATAATCATGATCTGATTTGGGATAGTGAAAAAAAAATTGCTGAAACTAGTGAAAGAGTTTCATGGTGTTTAGTTATTTCAAGAAGGCATATGGGGCAGAATATTTAATTGTGGAAGGGGAAAATATGGAAGCCGGTGATTCGTTGAAGTGCTTTGGAATTCAAGTATCAAAAATTGTTTTTAATTCATTTAAAGAATAATTAAAGGAGTAATTTAACTATGGCTATCTTTATTAAAACAGAAAAAAAAGTATATTGCCTCAAACAACGAAAATTGTTGACAGGGAATAGACCTGATCGAAGAATGATTCAATCTTCGCACTGCAAATTATAAACCCTTGATACATATAATTATCTTTCTCGTTAGGAAAGAAATAGTCATAACAACACTGTTAAAAATATGAATTAAAAAAAATGTAAATGCCTAACAAAATTTATTCCAGTTTTTTTATCGTTTTAAAAACGGATATATTGACATAAAGGATATTACGGTCACCAAACCGTATAAGATAATGACAAAGTAAGGTAAAATTACGGTTGCCTGTATTTTACTGAAATACGGCTGAGAATAGTATATTTTGACGGAGAATTTCCGATTAAAATTTCGTTATTTAACAGTGTAATAAAGAAATACTTATGGAAATATGAAATCACTGGCTCTGAAAAATGAGATAAATCAAAATTATAGAAACAGCCAAAGAGAATCTCATTCTAGAAAGGGCAAACAAACTCGAATCTTTATACAACAGCAAGCTCCATTTTCTTTACTTACTGATACACTTCAAAACCTTCTCTGTTGCCACATGGGATTATTAAACTCTTCGATTAGCATTTGGTGTTACTGACTCCCTAAGAGAAGAGAATTCAGAACTTTCTGTTTAGAAGTCGTCAGGCTGACTTGATATAACAGACGATGGTGCCACAAGAGATTACAAAAGCTATTGGCACCAGACACAAACTTTCTAACAACTTCCAAGATTACCTTAATAAGTTCTCTTCCAGATTTCTGTCCCCCTAAACTTCAAATATGTTATTCTGAAGCTTAAGCGAACTGGATACTGTTAAAACAAAAAACAAAAGAACTGTACGGATAATCAATACAGTACAGTAACTCCAAAATAGAACGGGATTTTGGTGAATTCTTTGTATATCACGATTTTATTTATGAATTTTTGAAAATATTTTTTCGGTACAGTTCTTATTAATAATGATAAAAACGGCAACAAATCATACTTATTATGCTATTTATGGGACCGTCTAGTAACTGTCCTGAGCAGTCTTTCTTTACAAAGTGGACTGTAAATTTCAAAGGTATGTTGCTGGATATTTAAAAAGATAGAATAGAATAAATGTTTCAACATAGAACAGGTAAAATCATATATGTTGGTTTAAGCACAAAAAAAAAAAAACGCCATGACGGAAATAAAATCAGATTATTCCTCATCTAATAGGTTCAATTTTTTTTTTTTTTTTTTTATGTATGATTAGTAACATAAAATCAAAAGTTAACGAAGACATCAAATGGGTATCCAAAAGTAGAAAGATACCTTTATTTCTGTTTTCTAATGCAACTGTCTCTTAACTGCAGTCACAATTATCTTCAAAGGAAAATACGTGACCTTAGGCTCCTTCCTACACAAGTCTAAAGGAAGATGATACCCCAAGCCTTATGCTAAAGGTTACCCGTCCCTATGCTTCTAAACATAGAACAAATTTTGATCAACTGAATAATTGAAAAAATATAGGAAAAAAAAAAAGACACTGATACCCAATAATTAATCATATTCTCACTACGAAATCGGTGATACTCCCTACAATTTTGTTTTTTATATAAAACTAGCAATATTTGTAAATCATCAAAAAAATCTTTTATTTACCACGCAAAAGGGTATACGGAATTTTTTTTTCCATAATAATCATATTTCATTTGCATCGTTCTTCTCCCAAAGAGAAAATGGGCAGAGAATGCAACCGATTCACCCGGTGGATGATGACCAGACAGGAACTAGAGATGCGGAAAATAATCGCCTTCAGGGAGGATCTTCAGCCAACACTATGAAGGAGAAAACCGTCTGGTAGACGTCTGTCTAGTAATCAGTGCCAAATTTACACTCCCCCTGGCGTTGTGGTCAACGTACAAGACAGGATTTACTTCCGCGCAAAAGGGCATCAATGTAAACGATTTATTTCATTTTCGTCTTTAACATTAAATTACTTTCTCCCTTGAACGAAGTGAATGGAAAAGTAGGTTGACTAACGATATTGGAGGTTACGATAAAAAAAAATTGGCTACGTGACAACTTGTGCAATGCAGTTTCTTTTGAACATATGGGAAAAGTAATTAACCTAAACCTTCTATAGATAATGGATACAAGCCAAGAACGTAACACAACACTTAGAGAAGAATGATAACTTCCATAGCTTTAAATAAAGATGTAAATAATCAGTTAATGATTAGAAAACTCCATAAATGAGCTTCTACATGCTTGGCTACTTCCACAGTATATATAGAAATAATCACCGGCGTTGAGACTGCTTGGAATACAAATGATCACCATTTATGAGGGAACAGGAATTCCATTACACGCATAACTAATGTGAAAGAACTGGGTTTGAAATAACCATGACTGTAATGAATCTTTACAAGGGTCTTACAGAAAACGTCTAGTTGTTTCTTAAAAGAAACAAATAGAACGATGTACGAAGAACGACGACACCAGACATATGCCATCCTACGTACAACCGCTAATGATTAACACGCCCCTCTATAAACAGCCATCCCCTCCACCCAAAAGAAAACCACAATAATAGCATCAATTTTCACAAAGGATACTCTCTCTCTCTCTCTCTCTCTCTCTCTCTCTCTCTCTCTCTCTCTCTCTCTCTCTCTCTCTCTCTCCATACATATATAATACACCTATATATATATATATATATATATATATATATATATATATATATATGTGTGTGTGTGTGTGTATGTAATTATACATATACTATATATGCCTATCTATTCTCTATTTCTCTACTTGCATTTCCAAGAAATTTCAAGAATCTCTCTCTCTCTCTCACACACACACACACACACACACACACACACATATGGACCTGGAAGAAACAACTATAGTTACTCCAGATGTGCAACATCTATTCTTAAGACCAAGATCCTAATTTGTACAACAGTTGTATACACACGGTATTAAAAGCTGTCGCCCACACATCTTTCATTTCTACAAACTTAATCATACTGAGAAGAAAATGCGATACTAATAGATCTTCTAGCAATTCAATGATGATTTAAAGTCACAATTAAAACTATTAAATACAAAAATAAAGAGAATATTCCATAAAGATTCTTCCAATAACCAAGCACAGTGAGAGAAAGTTCAACTCATCCATACGATTAAATCATTTAATTTTCTAAACGTAAAGAGTTTCACCAAGCAAACAAAATCGGCCATTTCTGTTGGCTTACCAGCTGACTATTCTTAATTCTAGGAGCGATAACAACTCTGCAATTGCAACATCTTACATCCCAGAAGAGATTCTAACCACCAATGTAGAGACAAACGCCATTAAATAATTTTCTTCATGCATAGGCAATAGCACGATTTAATGGCTTCGCTAAATGGTTAAGCAACATACACAGGTGATGTAGTTGTTTATTTTTTATCTTTGAATATGTATCAGGTAATGGATTATTTCGACTTTATTTATCATAATACACCGTTATCATTCCCTTTGAAAAACTCATAAACAGGTATGCATTTATGTATGTTGATTAACATACAAATATGAAGATGCACACCCGAACATCCACATGCAAAGTTTGAAAAATAAAATCACTAGAAAAGTATTAGCTTTACAAGAACTTTATGAATAATCTATGAAACATAAAAGATTATGGATTAAATACTTACAAAACTTCATTCCACAAAGGAATGCAATGGTAATAACTGCACTCATTCTTACACATTCTACCTTACGAAGGAAATAAAACTGGATTATTTGAGATCTTCTAAACTTGGGTTAACTCCATTTCGAAAGAAAACAAAAAGCGGCGATGGAAATTCAGAAATTTTCGAGGATATTTTACACACTAAAATCAAGCGAATAACTTCCCCCAACTTTATGGTGCAGTCAATGCGACGGGAAACGAATTTCATTGGCATTTAAAATGATTTACTGTACAGTAGTTATGGCAGCCAACGAGGCCTTAGGAATTTTGCTGGTGCTTAGCAAGAAGTTATCCCTCTGCAGTTATGTGCTTGCAATAAATTATGAAATGGCCTGAACATTCGGTCAAGCTAATTATAGTTATTTGCTCTTCTTTCAAATCTATGACAACTTTTATTGCGTACCGTTTCACGTGCAATCATTTTCAATTACATCAACATCTCTCCTTCGTTGACAATTTCCCATTCCCTTTCTCTCACACACATGAGAGAGAGAGAGAGAGAGAGAGAGAGAGAGAGAGAGAGAGAGAGAGAGAGAGAGAGAGAGAGAGATGACTTTCAATACGCTCTATTTCACCCGGAGGGCAAAACACCATTTCCGTGAAATCTCATCCCTTTAAATTGGCAATAAATGACCGCATTATCAGATGACCATTCCAACACGTTCTCCAGACCTAAAGAAATTCCTTTTGCACTTTCAGCTAATTGGATACACGTCATCACGAAAGAACCTTGTTCAGTATTCTCAAGGTTTTAATTATGATTATTTTCCATTTCCATGGCTTCTTTATTTTTTTCTAGCAACTTGACTTTCACTGCACAATAAAGAGATTCCCGATTTGTCCAGACCGATTGATTAACGGCTGTCACTTCATGAACGAATTTACCAAGAATAGAGAAGACAAGTGTTATAGATCTGGATGCAACAATAACTTTATACCTAGGTGTCCTAGAATTACAACATGAAGTCGGGGTATTTATTGACAAAATTATCCCAAAAAACAAAGATAATTAATTATTACTTTAAGACTATTGTGATAAAAACTGAAGAGAAAAAATAATTCCGTTCAATTACAAATACTTAATTGAACTTGAATACAATAAGGAATAAAACACATTAGATGACAGAATGATGATTAAACTTTTTATTAGCGTAAATCGATTAAACTCTTTATTTGCGTAAATTTCAATGTAATGTATATTTCTATGAGTGAGAGAATATATACAGTATACACATTCTCACACACACACACACACACACACACACACACACACACACACACACATATATATATATATATATATATATATATATATATATATATATATATATATAAAACTTTACTTTTAGCATTAACTGGGAATCCAGATAACCAATTCAGTAATATATTCCCAGGAAAAATTATTGTTGATATAGTAGGGTGAGGCAATTTTGGACACCTTTTTAGTAACCGTTGTACAAAATCTATATTAATAATTTATGACCAAATACCAAACATGTTTTCCATAGAGGGAGGTCTCATCTATAAAAATGGCTTGTTTCATAATCATCAAAGAATTAGAAATTCTCGTATTACAGTAATAAAAAAAAATATCTCAGAGGCGAGGCAATTTTGGACAGTGAGGCAATTTTGGACAGTGAGGCAATTTTGGACAGTGAGGCAATTTTGGACACGTCTGTATCTCCGTTAAGCGCCAACGCTCAGTTGGGCAAACTATGACAATTTGTGGTCCCTATCAATATAAATATGCTAGAAAAAAATTATAGATTTACATAAATTTTTGTGTCCGTAATCCAAGATTGTCCAATTTTGCCTCGCCTAGAAAAAAGTGAGAAGTTTGCCAGTCCAATTTTGCCTGACCATGGTTTTGAAAACTGTCCAATTTTGCCTGACCATGGTTTTGAAAACTGTCCAATTTTGCCTTACTATATGAATATGTAAATCAAACTTTGTATTCGAGCACACAAATATACTTTTATGCATAAATATGCATATATGTAATAAAAAAAATTCAAAATAAGACATAAGGGGTGCAGTAAAAGGGGTGTCTGCCCAAGGTGACACCCTAAAAGTGAGTGACACCCTGAGTGTTACATTAAAAAAGAAAAAAGTTTCCTTCTAGCTCGATGGTTATGATATGATTTTCAAAAAGTTATTTAATACTGGGGACACTCTTAAAGCTGTTCACACTCAGGGGGCGAAACCTTCAAAAAGATTGAGCAAAACATGGTAACATCCTCGAGAGGGGTGTCAACCCAAATGCTAGAAATATCTAAAAAAAGCTCTACTATATACATTGTTCCTATAATAATTCACATATCCAAATGAAAATTTCAGGAATTGAAATAGAATATATTTTCACTGTTCCTGCTAATTTCCATGTTGATAACTGTCATGTTGCCTTTTTGATATGGTGTTAATTGGAGCAACATTAGGGTGAACAGCATGATAGATACATCAATGAGGGGCAAACCTGATCCCATAAACAATATTCGTCCTAAGTTGTACCTATCCCTTTTATTCTTATTATTGTTACCTCATACTATGAACGAGCCATCAAAGAGATACTTTTACCTACAAAAGAAAGGGATACAATCGAAGATTTAAGAAAAAAAGATGAAATGAAGAAAAATAAAAGGAAAAACACAAAGAGGGATAGAAACATGACAAATCATGGAAATACAAAGCAACCAAATATCTCTCGATTCTTTAAGAAAAAATGTCTGCAAACACTAACGTAAATACAAAAAAATCTGAATTGACCAGGGTAATAAATAGTGATAATTAAACTGCTAGGATAGTCCCGATAGTGAATGATAAAGATTTATCTTATACCTAAAATAAAATAAATAAAAAAGAAATTCAAATTATTTTGGAAGATATTAAGGATCGTCCAATATTTTGCATTGGTAGAGTAACAAAAGGGTTTTTAGAGGAAGAAGGAGGCTAGGTGACTCGCCTTGAGCTAGATGCTTGAAGCCACTGCCCACAAATCATCATCATCATCTCCTCCCACGCCAATTAACGAAAAGAGCCTCAATTAGATTTCGCTAGTCGTCTCTATCTTCAGCTTTTAATTCAATACTTCTCCAATCACAATATCCTACTTCATACTTTATAGTCCTGGGTCTTCCAACTCTTCTAGTGCCTTGTGGAGGCCAGTTTAAAGTTTGGTGAACTAATGTCTCTTAGGGAGAACAAAGCGCATCTCCAAACCATCTCCATCTACCCCTCACCATGATCTCATCCACATGTGGCGCTCGAGTGATCTCTCTTAGTTTCATTTCTAATCCTGTCCTATCATTTAACACCCAATATTCTTCGGAGGGCTTTGTTCTCAAATCTACAAAATTAGTTTCATTAATATACCAAGATTCACGACCATACAGTAACACCAATATCACTAAACTGATATATAGCCTGATTATTATATGTAAATTTAGGCGACCTGATTTCCAAATTTGACTTAACCTAGCCATCCTCTGATTTGCTTTTTTCAATCTTTCATTAAACTCAAATTCTAAAGCTCCTATATTAGATATCATAGTTCCTAAATATTTAAATAATTCTACCTCATTAATCCTTTATCCTTCCAAAGATATTTCATCTTCCATTGCATATTCCGTTCTCATCATCTGTCTTTCTTCTATTTATCTCGAGCCCAACCTCAGGTGATTTTTCATGCATTCTGGTAAGCAAGCTTTCCAAGCCCTGTGGTGTTCTGCTAATTAGGACAGCGTCATCAGCATACTCTAGGTCTCCTAATTTTCTGTTACCAATCCAGTCCAATCCTTCTCCACCATCCCCAACCGATCTATGCATTACAAAATCTATGAGGAGGATAAACAACATAGGTAACAACACATTCCCTTAGAGTACTCCACTTTTTACTGGAAATTCGTTTGATAAGACGCCACTAACAGGAACTTTGCATTTGCTATGCTTATGGACAGACAATTAAATTTACATATTTGAGAGGAACTCCATAATGTCGCAGGACTCTCCACAAAATTTGCCAGAGCACATAATCAAAAGCTTTTTCATAGCCCACATATACCATCAAAAGTGGAATTCTATATTCTACATATTGCTGTACCACATGTCTTAAATGAAAATTTGGTCAGTACAACTTCTACCTTTTCTAAATCCTGCTTGTTCATCTCTCAACTTTTCATGAATCTTTCTCTCTAGTCTCTTTAGAATGAGCATTCTATATATTTTCATGACAGCTGGCGTAAGTGTGATGCCTCTGTAATGATTGCAATCAGTCAGATATTTTTTTGTCATTTTCACCAGCACTCCTAGCTCCCATATATAAGGCTTTGGCTCTTCACGCCACATTCTACAAAATAATCTTGTAGGTAATCTGGGAGTCACATCATTTTCAGGCAATATCATCTCAGCAGTTATTCCTTCGTATCCAGGGGCTTTCCATCTTTTAAGTTTTTTTTTAAGAATAGCTTCGACTTCAAACACACCTAACTCATTCTTGGGCACATCAAGGTCTTCATCAGTTTCAGGTATATCAACCAAATTATTCCCTTCGTATTTCCTATTCATGACCTCACTAAAGTGTTCAATCCAACGTTACTTTTCTTCATGTTCTTTTGTTATAACAGATCCATCTTTCTTTTTGATGGGTATATGCTTCTTTTTTCCCCGTAGAGATTTCATTAATAATTCCAAGAGCAATTCCTACAACAAAGCCACTCCCTGAATTCATAGCTTTGTCAGCCTCATCTGCTTTCCTGTCTAAATATTCTCTCCCATCATTCCTGATATTTCTTTTGACCTCACTATCAATACTGAAATACTTGGCATGCTCTGCCTTGTAATTTTCATTACTTCCTCTAAAACTTTAAGAAATCAATTTCTGTCTTTGTCTTCTTTTTATAGTATCCAAAGTATCATTTGATATCCATGGTTTTCTCCTTGTAACTGCATGTCCCAAAACTTCGTCTCTTAAAGTCTCTTAAGACTGTGAATCGATTCCTACATTCAGTTACAAAGATTTCTGTGCTCATCCTCTAGTAGCTTAGTTGTATCAAACTTAGGTATTCTATCTACATTTCTGTTGGGTTCTTTCAGTTTTAATATTTGTGTGGCAATGAGGAGCTGGTGATCACTACCAATAACTGCACCTCTATAGCTTGTTACATTTCCCAGAGTCCTCCTTCTCTCTTTATCAATGGCTATGTGATCTATTATATATTTGTAATTGCCACATGGTGAAGTCCTTGTATATTTGTAGATCTCCTTGTGCTGGAAAAGAGTACCTCCAGTAACAAGATTGTTTGTTGAACAATAACTTAAAAAATGTGCCCCATTTTCATTTGCAACTTCGCCAAGAACCTCAACGCCCATCACATTTTCTATCCCTTGATTATTCCTTCCAACTTTAGCATTGAAGTCATTAATCACAATTTTCATATCTCTCTAGGTTCTCACCTATTATATTATACTCTGCAGTTCTTCACAGTATTCATCTTTCCTTTCTTCAGGGGAATCATTTGATTCGCCTTGTAAGATGGAATCTTTGGGATTTTGAACCCTTCTGTGAAGCCTCTTCCCTTTTTGCCCAGCGGGCATGCTGTCATGCGTTTGCAGGGAGGGGAACGTGGCAATTTTAACCTGTCAAAAAGTTTTCATTCTTTTTGCCTCTCGCGCGAGTGCGGAGAGTACTGGAGCATTGGCGCACAGGATGCTGCGTGTGCTCAGTTTCTGCTGAAGCACAGTTTTTGGTGAAGGCGCAGAAAAGCGCTGGCGCGTAGGAAACCAATGCGTAAGGTGAATATACAAAGAATAGGCCAGACTATTTGGCCTCTATTTTGAGGTAAATTACCTCTACCATTAGAGGCTCTTTGACCTTTTATTTTGAGGTGCCATACTTCCAACATTAGAGGATATTCAAGCTCTATTTTGAGGTGCCATACCTTTAGTATTAAGGGCTCTATGACCTCTATTTTGAGGTACTATAATCTTAGCATTATATGTTCTTTGATCTCTAATTTGAAGTGCTTTACCTCTAGCATTAGAGGCTCTTTGACCTCATTTTGAGGCTCCTTACTTTTAGCATTAGAGGGTCTTTGACCTCCATTTTGAGGCTCCTTACTTTTAGCATTAGAGGCTCTTTGACCTCTATTTTGAGGCTCCTTACTTTGAGCATTAAAGGGTTTTTTACCCCTATTTTGAGGCTCCTTACGTTTAGCATTAGAGGCTCTTTGACCTCTATTTTGAGTCTGCTCACTTTTAGCATTAGAGTCTCTTTGACCTCTATTTTGAGGCTACTTACTTCTAGCATTAGAGGGTCTTTGACCTCTTATTTTGAGGCTCATTACTTTTAGCATTAGAGGCTGTTTGACCTCTATTTTGAGGCTCCTTACTTTGAGCATTAGAGGGTCTTTGACCTTAATTTTGAGGCTCCTTATGTTTAGCATTAGAGGGTCTTTAACCTCTATTTTGAGACTGCTCACTTTCAGCATTAGAGTTTCTTTGACCTCTATTTTGAGGCTCCTTATGTTTAGCATTAGAGGGTCTTTGACCTCTATTTTGAGACTGCTCACTATTAGCATTTGAGGGTCTTTGACCTCTATTTTGAGGCTCCTTACGTTTAGCATTAGAGGGTATTTGACCTCTATTTTGAGGCTCCTTACTTTTAGCATTAGACGTTCTTTGACCTCTATTTTGAGGCACCTTACTTGTAGCTTTAGAGTCTCTTTGACCTCTGTTTTGAGGTTCCTTACTTTTAGCATTAGAGGGTCTTTGATCTCTATTTTGAGGCTCCTTAGTTCAGCATTAGAGGGTCTTTGATCTCTATTTTGAGGCTCCTTACTTTTAGTATTAGAGGCTCTTTGACCTCTTATTTTAAGGGTCCTTACTTTTAGCATTAGAGGCTCTTTGACCTCTATTTTGAGACTCCTTTTAGCATTAGAGGGTCTTTGACCTCTATTTTGAGGGTCCTTACTTTTAGCATAAGAGGGTCTTTGACCTCTATTTTGAGGGTCCTTACTTTTAGCATTAGAGGCTCTTTGACCTCTATTTTGAGGCTCCTTACTTTTAACATTACAGGATCTTTGACCTCTATTTTGAGGCTTCTTATGTTTAGCATTAGAGGTTCTTTGACCTCTATTTTGAGGCTCCTTACTTTTAGCATTAGAGGCTCTTTGACTCTATTTTGAGGCTCCTTACTTTTAGCATTAGAGGCTCTTTCACCTCTATCTTTAGGCTCCATACTTTAAGCATTAGAGGCTCTTTGACCTCTATTTTGAGGCTTCTTACGTTTAGCATTAGAGGCTCTTTGACCTCTATTTTGAGGCTCCTTACTTTTAGCATTAGAGGCTGTTTGACCTCAATTTTGAGGCTCCTTACTTTTAGCATTAGAGGCTCTTTGACCTCTATTTTGAGTCTCCTTACTTTGAGCATTAGAGGCTCTTTGACCTCTATTTTGAGGCTTCTTACGTTTAGCATTAGAGGGTCTTTGACCTCTGTTTTGAGGCTCCTTACTTTTAGTATTAGAGGTTCTTTGACCTCTATTTTGAGGCTCCTTACTTTTAGCATTAGAGGTTCTTTGACCTCTATTTTGAGGCTCCTTACTTTTAACATTAGAGGCTCTTTGACCTCTATTTTGAGGTGCTATACTCTAGCATTAGAGTTTCTTTGACCTTTATTTTAATCCCCTTACATCTAACATTAAAAGCTCTTTGACCTTTATTTTTGGGTGCTTTATTTCTAGAACTAGAGGCGCTTTGAGACCTCTGTTTTAAGGCGACTAACCGCTAATAGTAGAGTCTATTTGACCCCAGTTTTTAGTTGACTTACCTCTATAATTAAAGGCTATTTTTTATACTTCTGCATATAAAGGCTTTCCTTCTCTATTCTCTTCTGTCTTTTATAGTTTTTCAAGATCTTCTTTGCTTAGTTCGCCAGTCTCCTTCGAGATTTCAAGAGACATTTCAGTGCTGTTTGTCCTCGGTTCGTCAGATTCCTCGGAGAAATCGATGGCTTTCATGTCTTTACCTATAAGGGCGATGGGTTAAGACATGGATGCCATTGATTTCTCGGCATACACTATACGCCATCATACTAAAGTCGACGATGAGCAACACAATATATTTACCAATGCCGTCCTGATATGTTCTATCTTCAATGCCGAATTTTGAAGAAACGCACGTCGCTCTCCGCTTTGCACCAATGCAATCCAATTATAGGACATCGTCGCTAAACTGCAAGCAAATTATCCTTCAAGGCGCTTACATTATGATCTTAGCTCGCCAACTTCGGCAGCACCTATCCAAACTATCTGTAGATGAAAGTATTCCGAATAGCCTCCAGTTCATCCTGTAGCTGTAACAAAATTCTCACAGTCAGTTACCTGTTCCGCCAGAACGCGCTCTGTGAGTAAAGTGAAATCCTCCTCCCAATGTTCACTGCGTAAACTTCCATAGCTACAGTACATACAGATCGTGAGGTGTTGCAAGGTATGTTTAAAAAAGAAAAAAAAAGAGAGATCAGGTCTTCAGAAGTCTTTTGGAATCCGGGGCGGAGCCGTTCAGAACTGCTCCGGGAAGATTCCGTTCCGGAGTCATTCAGCACTCTATGCTAAGTCTACGGCTATTTCTTCTGAAGTCATTTGGAGAGGAGATTCAGGAAGATTTTCTTCCGAAATCGTTCAGAGATTTCTGGAATCATTCAGAATTCCATGCTAAGTCTATGGAAATTCCTTCTGAATCCTTTTGGAGATGCACGAAGATTTTCTCCCGAAGCCGTTTAGGACTCGCGAAAAATTATGATGATGATGATGATGATGATGATGAATTACGTGATTTGATTTTGATTTACAGCTCCGTGAAGATTCCGTTCTGGACACATTCAGAACTCTATGCTAAGTCTACGGCTATTTCTTCTGAAGACATTTGGAGATTCAGGGTTTTCTTTCGAAGTCGTTCAGATTCGCATCTGGAATCATTCAGAATTCCATGCTAAGTCGCTAGGTCTATGGTAATTTCTTCTGAATCCATTTGGAGAATCACGATTTTCTTCCGAAGCCATTTAGAACTCGCGAAAAATTCTCTTTTTCTCTGGTTTCTATAGGCCCTAATAACTCATAATAATCATAATAATAATAATAATAATGATAATAATAATAATAATAATAATGATAATAATAATAATAATGATAATAATGATAATAATAATAATAATGATAATGATAATAATAATAATAATAATAATAATAATAATAATAATAATAATTTTTGTAAGTAACAATCTGCTACCTACAGCTCTCCATTTGGTTAATGCCTTTTCTGCTCTTGGTATCATCATTATTCCTACCCCTTCTCTTCTAACTCCATCTGTTCCTTAGGGCAAAGATATCCAAACTATATTTCATAAATTCATTCTCTACTAGCTGTAA
>NC_090746.1:32852416-32877416 GCF_036898095.1 Palaemon carinicauda | reverse complement strand
TCTCTCTCTCTCTCTCTCTCTCTCTCTCTCTCTCTCTCTCTCCTCTCTCTCTCTCTCTCTCTCTCTCTCTCTCTCTCTCTCTCTATATATATATATTATGTATAATGTATATGTATATATATATATACTGTATATATATATATATAATGTATATGTATATATATATATATATATATATATATATATATATATATATATACTGTATATATATATACACACATACATACAAGAGAAATACGAAGGCAACCTAAAATACGTTCAAAGTATATCCATACCTAAACTTTTTTTTTTACAAAGACTTGGCATTCACATTCTGTCGAGTTTCCCCAACGTTACACTACCAATGGACTGCATATGAGATTTTACCTTTCATTTTGATACAAAATAGCTAAATTGTCTTCCTAATAGCGTTGTTGAGAGAGATTTATATTACTTTGCAGATTTATTCACAATTACCTTGGATTCTCTGGCATACTAGATTTACATATCTTAATAAGTTTACGACTTAATTACTTTTAGTTACAACGCACTCACATTCTGTTCGCCAATTTTCTTGTATTTTTTCAAAATCTATTTCTATGAAAGCTAGCTAACAAAATATAAAATCAATGGTTTTTAATCCCTTTTCTACATTACTGTTAGTAGATTTGGAGTACCTATAGTATAATGACAATAATAATAAGATAAATTTCATTAATAGAAGCTAATGCTGTCGGGAACCAAAGAGAAGTCCAAGATATTACAATATCTTGCATTTCCACATGAAATGTTCTCCATGACATTGATCAATAGGATTTGCAATTTTCTGCTTTTACTCCAGTTCAGGCAGGTAATACATGTGCTTATAAAATGTGCGTGAGATCTCTGGCTCGGAATTAACATCAACCATTTTTGAAAATACCAGTACACCTCTAATGATGGGTGTGCCATATCCATTTCAAATTGCATGAAAAATTCGGCCACATGAATTCACTATTAGAGCTACACGAATATTCCAATCTATTTCTGTCTTGGGAAGGTTTCAAGCGATACTAATTAAATACAAACGCTTAAAAGTCAGAATTATTTTTGAACGAGAAAAACGAACCAAATTTATCTGCTAATGTTTTCCCTCGTTTTACGAATCTACACTCCTGATATTTTTCAACAAAATGCATATCCGTCGTTCTACGAATTTTCAGTCTACTCATATCTTTTAACAAACTGCAAATCTCTCTCTCTCTACAAATATAAAGATCACCAAATATAATGTGTGTGTATATATATATATATATATATATATATATATATATATATATATATATATATATATATATATATATATATATTAAGCTGCATAATGCTATCTCTCTCGAAGTTTCCCTCGAACGAGGTCAAGGAATCCTATATAAGGATACATTAAGATTTCCTGTACTAATGTATGCAATTAGTATCCACACACCTATGTACAACTGCGAAGAGATCATTAATTAAACAAGTGTGTGTCACAACTGAAAATAAGGGCAATATGCTTTAAAACGCAATTGATCGTAGTTTCCGTGCGTAATTCATACAATCACAAAAACCATCGCATAGCAAGTACAGACTCTTTTTTTTTTATTATAACTACAGCACGCCATTTGACCTTTTTTTCAAATACCACGATAAAGTACAACAATTCAACCTAAAATTAGCATAAAAACACAACCCCAGCGTGAGAGCTATCTTCTAAGAGGTCGATCAAAGAAAATTTTCAGAGAGTTTTCGATAAAGAATCATAACATTTTTGCATACTTTCTTCACATTTTACTGAAGAATAGCTGGCATAAATAACAATAAACTATACATTAATGAAAAACAATACAACGCAGGCTTGCACATACATCTTATGCTTTTTTCACCTGAAAATTTTCAGGGAAAATACAGGAATTTTAGTTTTTGGCTCACATATATTCGTCATTTTGACAATTCATACTTGTTGTTTTCATTCTGAAGTCATTTCGGCCAAGTGAAATGCTTTCTTTATTAAAGCAACACCATAATTCTTATTCGGTATCCTAGTAAAAACAATTAACTTTAAACAGACTAATAAATAAAAATATCACTAAATGTAAATAAAGTACGCAATACCGTAATATTACAAAAAAATATGATAGCAGATTGTATCTTATAGATAAAATTCTGTAATATCATGGATTGCTATTCCTTATAAATTCTTGTTTCCTCTTCGGTAATACTAAACAAACACTTTTCTTTACTACCTCCGCGGTGTGTGTGTGTGTGTGTGTGTATGTGCGTGTGTGTGTGTGTGTGTAAGAAATCATAAAAGGAAAGGAAGAGTTATGGGGCGGAGAAGTCGAAGTAGGAAATTCCAAAGTGAAAGGGTACAAGAAACGCCTCGCGATTCTTAACATAGAAATGGCACATCTGTCTATAAAAGGATACGAGAGACCAATATTATTTCACTTTTCAATACAGCCCGTGAAGATGTAAATGGTTGAATGTAAGAACGAAATGTCTCCTCCAAATCAGCAAACAGCATGAATGTCAAAGGAAAATCTCATCTGAACGCAGGGGAGTTTTGACAATAATATCAAACCTTAAAAAAGAAGAAAAAAAAAACCTATCCGAATCAATTGATTTATAATAATTGTTACACTGTCAGAAAAAATTCTCGTATCAATTTAAACATGCATTTTCCTTACATCTTGCACTACACCTTGAAATCGAAATGTCAGTGGAGTTACGACACATATGATGTGGAATTAAAATGTGGTTCAAAGTAGATAAACGATTATTCTTGCAAAAAAAAAAAAAAAAAAAAAAAAATTGTGTTAAGTACGATATGTATTAACTATGTATTTCAGGGACAACAAAATAGTGTAAATTTTTGTAAACTGCTTCTCAATATCAAATCAATATATTAGAAAATTGTAATTATATAATTTAGTTTACGATTTTAAAGTGTCAGGTATATCTATATTGACACAAAATTTAGATTAATATAAGCAGGAAAAATTAGAGAGGGATACCACAGGAATATAAGAAACACGTGGGAAAAAATCTTGAGAGAGAGAGAGAGAGAGAGAGAGAGAGAGAGAGAGAGAGAGAGAGAGAGAGAGAGAGAGAGTTATAAAACTGTTCATAACAAAGGCGTTTCGTAACATCAGTCAATATAATCCCGGAATCTTAATAATGTTATCACGACAACGGAAGACTCCAATAAGAAATCTAGAGACCTATTGTTTCCCGGAGCAATAAAACCACCTGGCAGACAATACTATGAGAAAACACCGACAGTTCTCAGTGGTATCTATCAACGTACAACTTGTCCAGCATGGTTTTACTTACTATCACTATAAATGGTGCTATGGAGTGACAAGAGGGCAATATTTGTGGAATGAAGAGAAACGAGGATACAGATATGCTATAAAACACCCTAAGAAAATTCTCTCAATTATATTAGAAGTCTTAATCGTCTCTGAAACGTCTAGACATCTAGATGATAGTGATTTACCCCCTTGGGAATGGGGGGGGGGAGACAACCTGAAACCTTTTTCTTAACAATTGAACCTGCTACGCTGATTCATGGCTCCCCTTGATTCTTGTGAAATTCGAACTTCAGTTGGGGTTGAGAGGAATTTTTTATATATAAAATGATGGCTCAAAAATAATATCAAAATAATTTTTTTATACACATTTTCATCCTATGCAAATGTATGATCGATAAATTAAGGTAAACCCCACACAAATTTAAGTTTATAAGATAGATACATCTTTCTTGGTTATTCTAGAGTATATGGAGTAAATGATAGGCAATATAGTCTATTAGTAAAACAAAACATTGCTATCAGGTTATGCTACTTAGAAGGTATCATCGTAAGACAACTAAACTGATGTGAGCTTCATAACATGCAAATCCTCATGTAAAAATTCTTCAATTTACTTTCAGTAAAGAAAAAAAAAATTTTCGCTTCAACATTTCAGTAACACTTCATAATAATTGCAAGGAATAGGTTGAAATACGTACATAAAAAGAAATACTCACTAGGGAAATACAATACCACTAAGTGAATCGAAGCACAAAAAAACATACCTGAAAAGCAAGAAAAAGTGCGAATTAACATCAAGACACAGAAAATCTTATTTACAATTCCTAATTTCTGGAAGAATTCTAACCATGATTATGAAAACCTTCATATAAAATTTATTGAAACATTCATGTTAGTTCTGTTTATCGTAGACAAATGAGCATTATGCCGTGTCAAGGACTATTATTATCAAGTGAACATACTCGTATATTTCAGTACTAAGTCATTTTCCCAAACATGAGAACATCAATGATCACTGTCGCATTTATACTTTGACAACTGAATCTTGAATGAGCCTCATACAGAGAACTACATTAGTCCCTTCAAACATCCTACAGAAGATCCACCAAAAGCACATAAAATTCCCCTACACACAGTGTCAACCTATTTATACACCACTTTTCACCATCCAAAAGCACTACAGACACCCCGATGCCGTATGAACCTCCAGTAGATATTCATATAACTTCTTATACACATTCAGCTTCCAAGACCATGGCCAGAGTTCATATACTTTCTTTAGACATGCTCTCGTAACTTCTCATCA
Source organism: Palaemon carinicauda (assembly GCF_036898095.1). Classification (NCBI taxonomy): domain Eukaryota; kingdom Metazoa; phylum Arthropoda; class Malacostraca; order Decapoda; family Palaemonidae; genus Palaemon; species Palaemon carinicauda. Next base: position 32,872,799 of record NC_090746.1, on the reverse strand, counting down.
AACTCACTTGTGTACTGACATACAATACAACAAACTCCTTTTCTCACCTTTTAGTCTTTCTAATGTGTACTTTATATATATTTTTTTTAATACTACGTACATCTAATAATCATCATCTACCTAAAATGACTTCTCTTTCCTCGTCACCAACCTCTGCATTTAAATCGCTCAACAAAACCACATTTCCATGCTGTAAAACCAGAAGGGAATAGATTCAGAACTTTTCAAATGAACTTTCTTTTGACGCACGTACGCACATACAAGCACCCATATATATATATATATATATATATATATATATATATATATATATATATATATATATATATATATATATATATATATATATATACATACATACAATCAGTATACAATTAACATAAAGTTTTGTATCGATAACCTTTCTTGCTGTGACGCCTGCTTCATTAAACATTTAATCAAATATCCTGTGGAAAATGAGCAAGAAACTAAAATGAGGCAGTTTCTGATCATCAGGGAAATAAGAGAGGCCTCTTAAGAAACAAAATGATCACTAGAAAAAGATGAAAAGACTACAAGAATGAAATGAAAAAAAAGCTTAGAAATAATCAAGGAGAATCAATTACTTAACTGACACATTAGGATTGAAAACATGAACAAAGTTGACGTAAGAGGATGCTAATTGACTATGGCTGAAATTGAATAAACTATAAAAGAGCACTAGGTAGAGAAACACTAGTCCTATAAGCAGTCAAGGCGATTATAACTTTTCTTAACAACTTCTTCATACAAGTGCACTATGTTAAAAAATAGGACATAGGCCCTTGACCTATCTGTGCCAATTATTTTAATGTGCATGGGTCCCTCATAAGCAACCGAGGCAAGGATGAGGTCATTGCGATTGTAGCCTAATGTCCTAGCCTAGAGACTGACCATATATACATATGATCAGCGCCAATGCCATATCTCCATCCAAGTTAGGATCAAGGAGGGAAAGGTAATGGCTGCTGATAACACAGCAGGAAGACCTATAGCATCTCAAGACTCCCATCCCTGGTTTACATGGACACTAAGCGAAAACCATATGGCTGTCTTCCAACCCTCGGAAAGACGTAACTTATAAGACTATCCCATCCTCTCACAAAAATCATGAACTGTAACGGTCAACCTTGCCTCAAACATTATATGAGAAAGCGTCTCCTAATCATTTATTAACATGAAAAAGTAACAAAACATGTAGCCAGTTATAAACCACTTAATAAACCAGGAATCAGCAACCTTGATATTTTGACATTTCATTGACAAAATTTCCTAAACTTACTTGTAAATGAAATGCCGTACTGAGAATGCTATTATAAACATGAATATACCTAAGAAATATTTAAACGTATAAAGAACTAGGTTCTTGAGACCTGACCTTTGAACACCAACGTTGCCTTATATAATTATTGGGAATTACCGCTATGGTTTAATATGCAAATCACATCTAATATACGCCTTAAGAAAATTCAACTTTATAAAAAATCTATAACTTTACTATAATATTTTCACCCAGATTCATATAAAACGTTCAATATTTTTAAAGTAATTCTACAACCAGACAAACGAAATTGAAAATATAAACTCTTTGGGGAGGAAAATATTACCAACAAAATATTTTTTCTTGTTTGTGGTAAAACACTCAAATTCCATCTACCCAATTGATTAATTTGAGGTTTTCTGGCATCCTGACATCTAAGGTCATTAACCCCGACCCATCTATTCAAAATATCACAACCATGATACTCTGAAAAATTCAATTTTAAAAACCAGTTCATAAACATCTATGAAAGTTCCTTCCAAGAATTATTAGAATCCTACATCGTTAGAAACAAAATCCCCCCAAAAAAGAGCAAAATAGTTATCACAACTTTAATACATCATGTTGGGATCTCACTCGTAGAACATAATAGCCACCAGCAAGAATTAACAGTGCATTTATTAGTTTAAAAATAAGAAATCAGAAGTGGATAATAAATCAAGGTAAAATTATTGTCTATTGATGTATGAACAGGCGAATACACATATTCATAAAGCCTAACATTTCTACAAATGTTAAACTAAATGATGAATCAACACCGAATACCCAGATATATAAATCAGGATAATAACTATTTGTACAACGAGCTTCGTTCAATTTTAAGCAAACATACAATAATTTACATGAGGGATAAATAGGCTGTAACTGATAAAAAAAAAAAAAAAAAAACTCATCGGAATTTCATGAACTGCGACTTCCCTATCATTTGCCTCAGTTATCTCCAAAAGAAATTTTGATTTAGAGCAGATTCTCGCCCTTATTAGATAATCTACAAAACATACGAAGAAGATATACTATCACTGTAATTTGTAATTTCTAAAACTTCTCGTCGTAAAAGGAAGAGGTGGACCAAAATCTTTATTCCATGTCCTCCAGTTTTACTTATTGTATTATGCATGAATCACAAAATTGAATGCATTAATAAAAACTTGTATGAATACATTGCCAATTACAAAATGTAGATTGTATGTATGTATATATGTATATATACATATATATATATATATATATATATATATATATATATATATATATTCACTTTTAGAGATGGTTCTGGTTTGCAGCATGTATTTTATAGGATGAGGTTGCTAGCCCCTCGCACTACCCAATGGATATTGAAGGGTCTTATGTAAAGCCTGCGTTTAGCCTTTCTTACCGGCCACCCATGCAAATATAGATCAGACCCTATTTACTTAAAATCACTATCGACATTGCCATGGGCAGAGCAAGCGTGTTTTTTCCATTGATAATAATGTACTTATACATATTTAGGAATATCTATCTCATATATATATATATATATATATATATATATATATATATATATATATATATATATACACACACACACACACAAGTAAATAAGCATATTGTATTTCAATCTATAAATCTTGAAGTTCCCAAAACGAGAGCCCTCCCCCTACCATGTATTTACGCGTGGCCAGGGCATTACCATATGAATGAATGAGATTTTATAGCTTTGGCAGGCTCTACCTGACTCACACCTGATCTCGTGGGTGGTTAGCTCTCACATTTTCTTATTAAGCCCACACAGCAATCACCATTATAACGACGCTTCTTCCAAAAGAGGCCATCGAGGTAACACGCCTTGTGCCTCTTCAACCGGCCATCAACTTTCTATCATCTGCATCTTCTATCAAAAACAGGCTGTGCGCACACACTTTTAGTAACCTTGTTTGCTCGGTGATTTCTGTTATACCTTATTAAAAATTCATATGATAAAATATGAGTCAAGACCCGTTCTGAATTATTATTTTTACATAATATACGCACAATAATAGCGCATATATATATGTATATATATATATATATATATATATATATATATATATATATATATATATATATATATATATATATACACACACACACGTGTGAGCGTGTTTTACATTTGTGTTTAAAAAATCATACAAATTACCCCTTGGCTTCAATTCACTTCCATGGAATGGAAAGTGTCGTGTAAACTACGCTGGAAACATGACTTTTAACTCCCAAAACCATAAAGGGAATATGTTCATGCTTCAGTAATTAGTATCTAACCTGCAGAAATTAATGACCAACATACAAAACAAAACGCATATAAAGTTATGGCAAAACAAAGATGGATGGCAAATTAATCACCACGATTTTTTTTTTTTTTTTTTTTTTTTTTTTAATAAAAGGTCGTCCCTATTCTGCAATCATTTTAGTCATCTGAAATTAAAAGAGTAATGTCATAATAGCAGGAGAATGGAATAAAGTCCAGAGTACAAATCATTTTTTTTTATTATAACTAGGAAGAACATGAAATATAAAATCGAAATAAGGGGTTTGGGATTCAGCTAATTGTCGAGTATTTGGTTCCAATTACCTTAGAATTGAGATATATTTAAACATGCAGTGGTACATCTATACGTACTATGGATAGCCAACTTATAGGGGTTTGATTTTTACTACAAAACAAACATTTTTTTTTTTAATTTAACGTGCACCATAATACAAACTCAGTTTAAGACCATATATATCTTCACCTTCCCCACGCCCGTCTATTTCCTTAACAAGGACTAACAATTAATCAAGATTAAGCAAACTTATCGTATCGAATTTGCTGAAAATATTTTGACAGTTTTAATGTTTATGTATAATCAGGAGATAATAAATCACTAAAAAGTAATTAAGATACAAAAAAAAAGAAAAAAAAGAAGAAAGAAAGAAAGAAAGAAAGAAAGAAGAGAACCTGCAGTCATAATCGATCGATTGGCCTAGAAGTAAATCATCTTCTAAGTAAATTTTCAAACTCTTATATACTAATTGGAACTTGCATAACAATTCTCAACATAACATGAAATACTACGTAAGCGAGAGAGACACACAGACCTAAAAATTCGTACAGTTAAATCACAAGATTACATATAAGTCTGTTACTCCAATCTAAAAGTCTCTCTCTCTCTCTCTCTCTCTCTCTCTCTCTCTCTCTCTCTCTCTCTCTCTCTCTCTAAGTAACGGTGTTTACAGTTCCACAATCCCACTTCGATACCAATCAAGGAGTCTTCAACATCCACTAAACCACTCGGCCACTACTGACAGGACATTTGTCAGGCTAATTGATCGCCTACGGATACTCTACTTAGTCCCACTAAAGGAAATCAATCTCTTTGAGTGGCATATGACACACTGAAGACTTTTAGATCTACTTCATGCAGTTGCCTGTGTGTCAGAAAGAGTAGACTACGGGTTCTCCTAAGATGAAAGATGAACTTGAAGGATTGAAGTAGAGAGGAAGAGCTTAAGTTCGAGTAAAAATGAAATCCTTGTCAAAACACCAAGAGGGCGTACAAGGAAACGTCAGATTCTATCAGGCTACAGCTGTCCTCAACACCCAAATTACTGCTGCAATTGTGACAACCCTGACTATCGTTGCATAAACACATACACTCATTCATATATATATATATATATATATATATATATATATATATATATATATATATATATATATGTATGTATACATACACACACACACACACACACACATATATATATATATATATATATATATATATATATATATATACATATATATATAATAAATCGTTCAGTATGTTTTAACTGTCCATTTCATTTTTTATTCTCACATAAATTTAACATGCAACAAATTTTCTTCAACATCTAAATAAAACAGATAACAACAACAAAAACATTATAAAGTTAAACCCTAACTAAATTATTCTGCTCATTTCCTGACCTGCGATGAAATCTCCCACGTACTAGACGTGAAAAAAAAAATGAATGTACGTAAAAAATTTGCTAAAAGGATAAATCAGGCGTTGTGGTCTAATAAAGGTGTAAAAAAATAATTTTAAAAATTAACAGTTTCAAACCCAGCCAAATCTTTCATAAGTGCAACAGATATTATTGAAACCTAAGTTCTTTGCAACGACCATATCGAAAGTAAATAAAAATCGCTTCACTGATGAGACTATAATGGTGTGGCCCTACAGTACAACTCTATCATGTATTAAAGTTGTAAACATTATTCAAAGGGAAAACATTTTCTTTTCTTTAAACAAGAGTTCCGTAACGAAAAGGAAAACGTTAATCAATTCTATACACGAGGATCCACTTCGGAAGATCCATGTGGCAAAAGTCAGAGATAATACAAAGTAGAATCTAAACTCAACAAATTACGTTGGAGATCAAGGCCCAGAGATGTCAGGATGCCAGAAAACTCTCAATCAATAAATTAAGGCCCAGAAATTAATTCTAATCTCTAGGATAATCACTATACTAATGAAACTTTATCAATTTAGTCCTGGAAAGGAAGAAACTTTCAATTTCGAAATTCCCATTTTCATGTTAGTAATATATCTCAAGAATATCAATGCATACCAGAAGCTAGTTCAGTATTAATTAACACATTCAAATCTTATAAAAGTGTTTAGTTGGCGCCACTCTCAACAGAGAAGATGGATATCAAACATGTCAGATAAAACTTTATGACTGACCTCTTCAAAACTTTTAATCTAAAAACTACATATTTTATTGGTTAGAGTGTTCCCCTATGTAAATGAGCACCGAATTAACAACCCTAGTTTTAAAAGCAGGATGCTATAAGCCCAGGGGCTCAAACACGGAAAATAACCCAGTGAAGAAAATAAAAATGGAAAAATAAAATATTTTAAGAACAATAACATTAAAATAAACATTTCCTATATAAGCTAAAAAACAATTTATGAAAACAAAAGGAAGATAAATAAGATAGAACTCGAACCCAAGACAATGTAAGACCATGGTACAGAGGCTATGGTACTATCCAAGACTTAGAGAACAATAGTTTGATTTTGTAGTGTCCTTCGCCTATAAGAGGTGCTTACCATAGCTAAGGAGTCTCTTCTACTCTTACCAAGAGGAAAGTGGCCATTGAACAATTACAGTACACTAGTTAACCCCTTGGATGAAGAAGAATTGTTTGGTAATCTCGGTGTTGTAAAGTGTATGAGGACAGAGGAAAATATGTGAAAAATAGGTCAGACTATTCGGTGTATGTGTAGGCAAAGGGAAAATGAACCGTAACCAGTCAAAGGATCCACCATCTCTCCAGCGGTAGTATCTCAACGGGTGGCTCCCTCTCAATTATGAATGAAAACAGTAGCACCGAAACCTATTGAAAGGTGACAAACTTCAAAGGGTAAGAAATAAATAAATATTTCTGTAAAAATCGATAAACAGAATGTCATAGAAAGTTCCTGAAATTAATTAAAGTTCGTGCACGTAGTAAATAAGATAATAGTCATTCAGTTCCTCCTTGATCTACTGCACTGTTATTCTTTATACAAAATATTACAAAAATGGTAAAATGAGTATACTACGTTCTGAAATATCTTTCAAAGCTTCTTTACCGTACTTCTAAACATCCTGCATACACTACTGCCCTCTGTGTATTCAACTAACTCCAATCAGTGTTGCATTGACAAACATAAGCCATTCTACAGTCCACTTCGTTATCTGACAGTTGTAAACCTACATACATCTTCGTTCCATTTTCTTATTTCTCCAAATGCTTCAGCCAAGACTGTTTTTTTTTACTGTTCAACATTCTTATAGAAGTTCAGATGAGAAAGGTCATTAGTATGACATGAGAAATAGAAATTTTGGGGATTAGAAAAGTGATTGTGGAAATTATCTAGACTGGCTGACACTTTTTTTTTTTTAAAATAGGGTGTAAATTTGCAATAATAGAGTCAAGCTGCCAAAGGTAGAGGTTTAAAACCTAGCAAAACGGAGATATGACGGTTAGTATGGCTGGAGGAAAATAAAAGGTAACGGCCAGAAAATATTAAAATGTTTTACGAATGATTGTAAAATTCTGAAATGTGAACCACAGCATAGGTTAAACAAGTAAGGCAGGTGGTCTGTAATATATTTAAAAAGTAATGTTTTCGAAAGCAAAATTTAGAATCTATGAAATGTAAGCTGAAAAAACTTTCCTTGAAAGTAGAGAAGTGTGAAGGATAAGGGCAAATAAAACGAAAATGGGGAAGATGTATGATATAAAATGTTAGCTTGATCAAAATATACCAGTATGTTTTGAGTAAGATTGGTTTCCTTTAAAAAATTAGAATATGATAGACGGGTAAAATATGTGCAGCTGCAAGATTTAGAAGAAAGATAAGAACCCGAAAAATGATAGGCGAGTGACAAAATACACGTACTCAGATGAAAGGACTTGAGCATCTCGTAAGAGCTTGCGATGCCGATGTGAGCTGTGCAGTATTATATGGACTACGGGGGTGTAGGAGAAAGAGAGAGGTGGGGGGGGGGGTTGATGGACACACGAATGATGATCCGTCTATTTAGACATAAGAATATCTTATTGCTGTGGAAGTTCAGTGCACGAGAGATTTGTCCTTAATTCGGTAATAAACGGATGACTGAAGAACTAATAAGAGACCTCCTTCTACTTAGGAGATAGGGAAATAATTTGGTGATGTGATGCAAAGGAGAAATACATATATACGTGTAAACCCAACATGTACGTACATACATGTATTATTACACAATCACGTGTGTATGTGCGATGGCACAAACACTCATACAAACTCAAATAGAGTTCTATCAGGAAACGCTATCTCCCATTTCATTTTCCAAATAGGTCAAAACCCACACAAGGTGCCAACCTAACCACGACTCCAGAGCCCAAACGCCTACATATGCCCCTATACTACCTTCTGCCCCTTTCTAACCGGTTCAAGCATCGATAATAACATGTGGAGTAACCTTTGGGCAAAACGGACCACTTAGGATGGAAACTTTCCACACACACACATACACACGGAGAGAGAGAGAGAGAGAGAGAGAGAGAGAGAGAGAGAGAGAGAGAGAGAGAGAGAGAGAGAGAGAGAGAGAGAGAAATATATCCACTCCCACCCAGAAATATTGAGTTGGAAAAGCGACTCGTCCATTCTGGTTGGTCCAGAAATCATAAGGTATTCCTTGTAACCGAAAATTCTTTTCGTCTTCAGACATTAACATTGCCATGCCAATTGACGATACAAATTAAGAGAATTTTTTGAAAAACAGACGATCATTAATAAAAAAAAAAAAAGAATTAAGATTATCTAAATTTTACGGGGAGCTCTAGGCAAGGCTATTGCGTAAAATTCATCATACAACTTCTGCGCTAGCCGTTTGCAATCTGCATCCAAAAGAAACAATATTATTCCGAAACTTCACTGCATTGATAAATCTCATTAAGCCGAAGTTATGAATGCTATGAAGAATGTCTGAACATGAATAGAAATAATTAGGCATAAGAATATTGAAATAAAAAGGGCGTTGCTCAAAATCATTATTTTTCGTAACATCAGTACAAATCACGTAAGGAGATTTAACTTTTTTCAAAAGTTAAGACTTGACAAATAACCGTGTAAATATTAATCATGCTAAATCAATCAAGAAACTATAAAATTCCAAAGATCATATAATTAGGAGCAACTGTTGAGTAAATGAATGGAAATACAGTAGTTGAAGCTTACGCACTTTGTAGGCGTTACAAGTATATACATAAATTACAGCAGGGTAACATGAAAATATATTGTAGAGGGTAAACCGCCCCAAACAATTTACAGAAAGTTAACATAAAAAATATCTAATTCATATTCTAGGAGACCGACTAAGTGGTGGGAGGGGCACAACATTGCTCAACAATGGGCAGTGCCTACTACCATATAGAGTAAAAGAAACATTCTTTAAATAATTTTTTTCTTAATATCATATTGATATTTATTACCTTTTTACTATACTAGGCTCAATCAAATTTAACACCATTGAGTAAACATAATCAAATTTAAGCTTTGGTACAGGTTACTACAATAAAAAAAAAATTCTAATTAAACTATTTAGCGGAATAAAATGAAAAAAAAATTTCATTTCTGAGATCAATCAACTGATAACATTTTCCTAGGAGAAAGAAAAATCTATTTTGTCTGATAAGCTACTCCCTCCTCGGATACAGCACTTGAAGGGTAGTTACTATTGAAAAAAAAGCTTTGCCAAGAATACTAAGGACTCATTATGACCAACACAGTATTTCAAACTTGCATACGCCCCCACTAGCAATTACTGTACAGGTTCTGAGACTCATCGGTCATCAACAGATATTTACACCTTCATTAGAGAAGTAACAACAGCATAGCCTATGTCGAACGTGCACCGGTCCATTGCGCATGTCTCGAGAAATCAAAACTACTCTCTCGTCCACATACAATAGTTTATATATTAATGTAATATATTCAGACAGCCAAAGTAAATATAATCCCTAAAAATCCACATGCTTCTAACTTTTAATTATTCGAGCCAATTACTGGTCGATCTCGGATTATAACAATTATCGCCAATGGCAATGGAGATGCACATTAATTCTAGCTCAACTTTAATAGAATATTTCTTGTATTAAAATCAATATACCCAGAAATCACATTCTTATAAGATACAGTAACCTTCCAAATACATTAAGAAATAATTATACCTTAATCATTACATGTGTCGGTAAATTATTCAATAATAAAGAACATAACTGAAAACTTTACTTGGAGATTAAAGCTTAATGAGAGAGAGAGAGAGAGAGAGAGAGAGAGAGAGAGAGAGAGAGAGAGAGAGAGAGAGAGAGAGAGAGAGAGAGGTTGAATAAAACGTGGCTTGAAAAACAACAGAAAATAATGATCCGTTAAAGTAAGACTGCTCATCGAACATTATGGATCTATGAACATTTACATGAAGTCAATCTTAAGCTAATGTCGTTTTAGGCATCATGTAATAAAAAAAATTAGATTGCCCTATAATATCAATCCAATTAAAAGATAAAAGACCTCATTTACACAGCTGAATTGACCAATAAAATTAATTAGCTCTCATTTGCAATATGGAGAGTAATTATTGTAAAAGGAAAAAAGAAAGTAGAAACATCTTTATCACAACACCAACATACAACAATGGATAAATAGAGAGAAAAAGAGAAACTTATTAAAAGAAAGTAATAAGTTCATAACTTACCTCTCGAGTTAAAGGCAATGAATCATCCTGATATTTACGATAAATCTTTAAATTTCACCGAGATCTCCCAGATTCTCCTCACCAGGGGAAGTCTGCTAAATACCTTCTTGCAGCGAAGGGCGACATGATTCTTGACCATTAAAAAGTTCACTCCCTCTGCACTTTATCTATGGCCACGGGGCACGAACCGGAACCATTGGAGGCACTGCTGCACTTAGTGCTATCAGTTCGATCAGTTTTCTAAATAAGGGCAAGGTTATAATGCTCCGTCTTAGGGAAGGAGATATAAAATCCAAATTTATGGCGCTGGTTTTTAATTTCCCAAAACAGAGAGAAACATCTCATGAAGCCGGCTTCATTCTTGGGGTGGGTACATTGCTGACTTACAACCCAGAAACCGAAAAAAATCTAAAACTCTTCCAAAAGTGGCAATAGAAAAAAAAAATTATAAGAAATTAGATGGATAGGAATAACTACCCGAAAATCCCTTGAAGTACCTAAAGAATATGATTATTTGCGATATGAAGCAATATTACACTAACTGAACATTGCAAACATTTTAGAAATACTGTTATTCATCCGATTTTCAACATACTCAGGCAGACAAGAAACAAGAAAAAGTATTCATCAATACCGAGTTATTTTCTCAGATGAAAACTGATAACGCGTCCAACTCACTTCAGGTATCTTGCAGTTATAATTTCCCACGATCATATGAATACTTCAAAGAGTGACATCTATAAAAATCAACCCTTTTAAGCTAATATATAAAATTACTCTATTTCAAGTTAAAAATATATTCATAATAATAAAGAATTATACATACATTATTACGGAACATCAAAAATATTTCTATAGCTAAAATTATCATTGGCTCTGTTTACGAACAGGCGATGATTGGTCACTACTTACATTTCAATAAACTTGATTATAATCAACATGTGAAAACACATTACTTTCAAAAAATTAGCAGACGGTAGGGAGTGCACGAAAATTTTTTTATGAAAGCAAGGATGAATACTATACAGTAACAGCTTTCACCACTTAATATTTCATTTCATTTCATAAATTGATCAAAGTTCTTTAGCATGTTGCTTAAAAAATAACATAAGTGATAGCAATCCTAAGCTAATTAAAAAGCTGAAAAGCTAAATGGCACTTTCAAAGAACAGCAAAGATTTTAGTTTTCATGGTCAATTTCTCTCTTATTGATCGAGGGTTCTTTAGGTGTACAGATTATACATAAAAGTTACCAGTCTGAAAGTCAACGAACACTTCAGTTATCATATCTTTCCTCCCCTTAACACTTTCTATACTTTTCAGAGACTTGGCATTTACGTGAAACTTTGCACTCAGCCTATATCCAAAAGCTATCAGTAACACTTCCACCCAATTTATAACTCAAATTTGCACCACATGATAAAATCCACTTTCACTAATGAAGATCAATGTTTTTGAACTATGTCATAAACTTTCCCCAAACTAATGAAACATGCCAGACAAATTTCTCTTGGAGTCCATTATCCAATGAACGGTTTTAATGCTTAAACTGACTCCAAAGCAAAAACACCAAACATCTCAGGCGATTGTAACAGTGAAGGGAATGACCCACAATGCAACCATGCCTTCAAGCTCATACTTACTTTCATATAAATAATGTTGAAGCAAAATGCAACAGCTCAGGCAGAGAGCAATTTTGAAAACGCAGATGTCGATAACTTGTTCGTGTTGGGCAAACATTATGTTATATCAACATCGCATAATCTTCATGCAGTTAACGGTGACCACGTTACCGTGTAAAGTCGTCATCAGAAGTCTAAAAATTAAGAACAAGGTTACACTTCACGGGTAACTGTTTATAAATTTCATGAATCCCACCTTCTTGGTCACAAACGGATTGGTTCATTTAGGATTACTAGCGCAGGCTTTAGTAGACTATGTAAAATTACACTAAATGTTAAAATTAAACATTACTGACAAGGATCTAATATGAGTATTTTGTCTTATTTTCAAAATGGGATGTCCTTCGAAAATATGACCTATCATAATACTTCCAATAAAAGAGACTCTCGACGAGAATACAATTTTCACTAGCATCATGAAAATTTTTTTTTACACAAAAGTATAAAAATATAAATAAATAGAAAGTATAACGATAAGCAACAATTTCACTGACGAAGTTGTTGATCAGAAAAGAAAACATATTAATATTAAAATGAAAGGTTAAAGAGTAATCACAAACCTTGTTATCTATTTCATCGACTTTTCATTCAGCCCGAGTACGCTGATCTCTTAGGCACAGACCGAACCCCCCAGAACCTGGACAAAACCAAATCTTGGCAGCATCCCAAGACACGGGATGAGATTCCCTCATCAGCGAATCATGAACAATCAAGGAACATCGAAATGAACGTCTCGTAACTTTCCACAACGGCCCATCGTTGGCAAGTAATTGCTCTGCTGCATGCAAATATTGTTAGTAAAGCTTAAACAGAGAGCGGCGAGGAAGCGGCGAGGCTCCTTGTGTCACGGTAAACATTGCAGGCGTGCAATCCTGCAGCTCCGCCGGATGTCATTAGCATGCTAAATGGAACCAGGTGTGACTTACGACAACAGGTAGTCGGAAAATACAAACTTGTAATGATGCATGTGCATTATTATTCATATAGACACATATACATATAGACAGACATAAACACACACACACATTTATATATATATATATATATATATATATATATAAATTTATATATCTATATATATACATATAAATAAATATATACACACACAAATATATATATATATATATATATACATACATATATATATATATATATATATATATATATATATACACCACTATACAAAGGTACCTCTTGCTACAATTATTTTTTTTACCTTTTCGCAGACCTCTGAAGTGTGCTGGGACAAACAGCCCCATAAGGCAATAATTTTCTTTAAGAACGACCAATATCTAAATATCTTTTTAAATATTTACAAATAACTTGATAAATGCCATTTTCTGCTTCATTTTAAATATTTATGAAAAATAATGAAAAAAAAAATTTAATGAATATTTTGGACTTAAATACAGCGGAGATGATAAAGTCGTCCATCAGAGAGGCAAGTAAAGCCAACTATAACATTACACCATTACCTTGTCCATAAATTACCCAGAATTTGTCCTCGTCCACTAAACGCCATTCAAAAGCTTATAATTAACCCCAATTGATTAACTTGATCATCAAAAAATTATATTTTCCTTAACCCCAATTGATTAACTTGATCATCAAAAAATTATATTTTCCTAAGCATGTAAGAGATTTTTACGAAAGCCATGGGATATAAAATTTGCAAGAATCGAAAAGTTATTACCAATCCACATCCATAAAAATCTAAATATATACAAGATAAATTCCGGTATAGGGATAAATAATTAAACTATGACTTTCATCTAGCTCCTACGTGCTATATTTATAATGTAAACTTCTAACCTTTTGGACATATAATCAAAATAAACAAGCTTTCTCTGTAAATAAAATAATCTTACATCTTTGCAACGGCCATTCTTGACGTTTATGCTTTCCTAATCAATCTTTTTGCATCATAAAAAACCTTTACTCTTTGTAAGTTTTCAATCTTTGAATTCCTGTTTTAAATCTAGTCTCTCTCCAAGTACTATTTTTACAGGTAATAAAATTATCTTTTCTTTGTAGCTTTTTTCCTTGACTTCCTACTTTCTCTATAATGTGCCTTTCGTCACTTCCTTCAAAGCTGCCTGTTCTCCGGTTAATTTCCCTTGAAAATTAAAAACAAAGTGAATCTTCCTTCTCTACACCACAACAACCCCTACCACGCAGCCAGCAGGTTGTTCCTACACTAATCAACTCATGAATACTGATGGATGTCTCAGCCTCGCTAAAACCATCATAATGGTGATGATGATGATGCGAATATCGCAACCTCTTACACCTTAATGGCATCTTGCTTCCTGTATTGCCATAGACATTACCATACTGAATACTCCACCTTAGACACAGAGAGAGAGGAGAGAGAGAGAGAGAGAGAGAGAGAGAGAGAGAGAGAGAGAGAGAGAGAGAGAGAGAGAGAGATTGGTTTTATCACTCTGCTCTTACTCTAAAAACATCAAAGGCCACAGATGACAAAGGATACAATTTCTATAATTCATCAAAGATTAATATATTTGCATACATGCACACACACACATACACACACACACACACACACACACACACACACACACACACATATATATATATATATATATATATATATATATACACACACATATATATACACTACATAAATATATGTGCAAGTGTGTATATATGTAACGAGAGAGAGAGAGAGAGAGAGAGAGAGAGAGAGAGAGAGAGAGAGAGAGAGAGAGAGAGCCAGAGCCAGGCAGGTTACATCATAAATCTATTATTTAAACCACAAAGCACCGCAGCGGCCGAACATTAGAATGTGTGTGAGCTTCCATAATAATGAAAATAATAGTTCTTATAAGGTCTAATTACTCTGTTACAATTACTTTAGTAAATGATTATAAGTTACCAAAGCCCTACCTGCAATTACTGTACGGCAGTAATGAGTAAGTGAGGTGATTTTAGAATTTTAATGACAGGGCAAATAAAAAGATCATCTGGAAAATTATTTATGGAAGAATTCAATGTTTTGTGTAAATTCGAATAAAAAGCAAAAGGTTAGTAAAGATAATAATTCACAATAAGTACCAAATCTTTTTAAAACACCATAAAATCATGTAAATTGGCCTTGTGCGAGGTTACGTTAATATGTGTACAAAATTCATAGAATGTAAGATACTATCATTTTATCTATTTTAAGCCACAATCTGTTACGATCAATTAAAGATCAGGATAATGTAAAGGACAAAGGATGCTTAATGTGAAATTTTGAAAATCTGTAAGAAGAGAATTCACGAGTTTTGTTTTGTTCAGCATTATCTGAAAATTTTCTTATAAAACGTGTATGAGTAAAAAAAAAAAGTCTATTTCCCCAAAAAGGATTCAAGAAAAAATATTTTTCATCCACAATCAAACAAACGCAAAATTTACCCAAATAAAATTCTGCACGATTATATAGTGTCATACCAATGAAAAATTAATAAATCCAATAAAAGCAATAAATAGATGCTATTTTCTTAAATTCTATATATCCGCGGCCTCTTTTTGTAACTTCCACCACACTTTCAAAAAGGCCAATGGAAAGGCTTCCTCCTCCCGTGCCTTCAGGACAGAGACCGTGCATGCTAAACAATGCCTGCCATAATTTCTTCAAGACAGACTGGTGTGAGTTATAACTCGACAGCGTCGTCCTCATAGCGGGGGTTCAATGAAAACAGCCGCAGTAAAACATCTGATCTACGTGACTTCCCTTGTTCATTCTCCATAACGATTTTCAGCTCCATCCTTACTACACTTTGGGTTACTAATTTCATCAACATAAAACATGAGGAAAAGTATCCGTATATTACATGCTGGTGGAGCTTAAAGCGCAGGTGCCGTATCATGAAGGCAATGTGACCAGTCACAGGGGTACCCTTGGTAAAACACCAATACCAGTTACGTGGATATCCTTGGCAGAACTTCTACATCTTTGGCAATTTACGTTTTTCAGGTGGTAAGATATCTATGACATGTTAAATGTGTGTAATGTTTCTTTACAAATACAGCTATAATCAGCAATGACCAGTTGGAATATAAAATGTAACAGAAGTTAATAAAAATAACCTCCAACGATGCTCCTTCATATTTCTCTTATTAAACTTCGAAAGTTCCCTTTGAAGGCTTCCAATTCATCATGGTTCGAGCCAACATTACATTCCTGATAAAGCATGACTAGGGGCACAACCCCATACATCATAGAGGATCAGTGATGTAAAAAAAAGGAGCTAATTTTACCTCATCCTAAATGGATAGATTAGTTTCAAGAAAGAAGAGTAAGAAGTGCAATTTACAATAGGGGCATTTCAGCTGTCAAGATTGATGGCTACCGAACCAAAAAAAGAACGGAACAATCAATAAAAGCTTGAATATTTTCATTATTTTTCATGCGTTCTGGCTGTTAGTTAGTTCGATCTTACACACAACGGGAAGATTAACTTGTATGAGATTTTGATGGAGGAGTGTTTCATGCATTTTTTAAAAGAGACCTTTTAGGAAATATAAAAAAAGAATAGAGTTCTATTAACTACATTCATCCAAATAAAAATATGAAAATTTTCTATCCTTTCACTAATACAGAGAGAGAGAGAGAGAGAGAGAGAGAGAGAGAGAGAGAGAGAATCATGTATATTAAACACATTCCTTGTCACTAGACATCAGCTTGCACAAGTACCCTACACAAATTATCCCCATTTACATAATTAGTCATCTGTCACACAGATGATGCTCTTTAAATGAGTAACTATATTCTACTAGACATTGACAAAATGAACAAAGCAGTCACTAAATACTACATACATATAAAATAAGCCTTGTCAATACCTAGTGTCAACAGCATTATCAAACTAATGTGTTTGTGTACGAGAGAGAGAGAGAGAGAGAGAGAGAGAGAGAGAGAGAGAGTAAATCATACGAAATATAGGGGTTAGAGCCACCATTCATCATGAATCCTAAGGGGCTCCCTCCTAAGCTCCTAATTTGGCAACTAAATTCCCCCTCTACTGTAAACAAGGCGACCTCGCCCTCACATGAACCACCCGTCCGCTGGCTTTAGGGCTGAAATATTCTTTTGTGTCTTTCTTTGGAGTGGCCACAATCTAAAGCCTACTCAAGGCAGGGGGTGGGGTTTGTCTTCAAAACCCGTCGGTCAGACCTTTTCAAGAGGTCCGTGCTTCTTTCTGATATACTGTTAAGTGACCGGCATTGTGTTCTCCTTCTGGGACTTTCTTCGAACGAAAGACATAAACGGGAAATAACACATGAGGAGGAATAATAATCAATTAGTAAGAAAATTAGCTGGCAATGATTTCTATATTAAGGGTAACGTGTTTAGAGCTGCTATAGAATTGTTCGTATCTATTCTGTTAAATGATGAAATTTGAATGCTCTTCAAGTAATGAGCAAATTCCACAGTCGCTTGCGTTTAAATTATTAGTTTTCTCATTTAAAGATTCCTGCTTGAGATAATATTTCTTTTGGCATACAAAAACGTTCAACCAAAAAGTAAGTTTAGACAATTATACAACACTCAATCACAGTTAAGATTCTTAAAAAGTTTTGCATAAAACATTTTTTTTTTTTTTTAAATAATTTAAACAACCAACCAGGTTCTTTTTTTAATTCATGTACAAGTGTTCGTTTGTGTTTATATTCCATGTGGAACCATACCTACATGTTCTGTGCATATACTTCATTTATAAAGAATAATTTAAAATATACCCTTCCTCCATGAAAAACTTATTTTCAAACATCCAGAAGGAAATAAATTGAAAGTAATTTGAGGATAATCTACCTCGCCTAGGTAAGATTCTGTTTCATCTTAATGCCATCTAAAACAAGAAGGGCTCCACAGAACTTGTTTATAGAATGCATATCTAAAATACATCAATAATGAAATTCCAAAACTAGAGTATCTTTGGGGACTCCGAGCCGCTTTATTCATACAATCTAGAAGCCTTCTTTTAATATATTTTTGAAGCTCAACAGAAGGTGAAAGATCGACCACCTACCGTGTGTGATATAATTGAATGTAAAGTAGAATAATCTACTTAGGGATTATGTATAACATCACTTCACCAGCCTTTTACTACCGCTGCGACCTCTGCATAACGAAATGATTACGCATCTCTTTTCCACTGAACTTTCTGGAATCTCTTGGGCAAGTAATATTCGAATAGAATAATCTTTGCTTCATTTACTTTACCATAAAAATTGTATTGAGATATTGCTCCCATTGCTAAATAAAAAACAAACGAATCCAAATATAATTTCAGCGTATCGTAGCTCAAAACATTGTTTCAACGTTCGTGCAGCTCTTTTCCCTTTCCGAAAAAAAAATTTACAATATAATATACTAATGGGACGAACATGTCCCACAATATGAAGTAGATTCGATGTAATCACTACAACATGCTAGAATGGCAAAGTGTAAATTAAAAAAAAAAAAAAAAATCTGAAGTTTTAATTACGCTTTTTTTTTTAATACAGTTGTTTTCGAGGAAACATGAGCTGCATCATCATCGTTGATTAATTGATTGATATGAAGTTTTCTGGCATCCTAATCAATATCTATCATTTGCCAAGTCAAGTAGTTTAATTTACCTCGTTGAAATTGATTGCGTTTAAGTACAAATGCCCGAGATTCCATCTTGCACAATACTTTAACTTAGCGTGACGTAGAGGGAATCTTAAAATCTATCGCCTAACAATAACAGCAGATGATAACAACACTTCAAAATTTACAGACGATATTCCATGCAAAGTATCTCGAACACAATAGCTAAAGACGGTATATAATCAAACTAAAATACGTCGCAACTGCAAAAAGAAAGCAAAAGCTATAATAATAGTGGTCCAGATTTCCAAGGGGGTAAATAAGATCTCCTAAACCTTCAGCCATAAGAAGAAAATAGAAAAAAGGAGTTTCGCTTTCTCCAGCGAACATGAACACCGTTACGACGGAAAAGACAATAAGGGCCTTCAGCCCTTTTCTTTAAGAGCTCCCTCTTTCTAGAAGACATCATCAATGCGCCGGCCATGCGTCTTTAAAATGAATGCATTAGTGAAAGGGAAAATTACGTCCGCCAGGTGATGAATAACATATGGAATAAAAGAGAGAGAGAGAGAGAGAGAGAGAGAGAGAGAGAGAGAGAGAGAGAGAGAGAGAGAGAGAGAGAGAGAAATGTGTCTGTATGTACAGGTAAGAGAGAGAAAGAGAAAACAACGCATTCGCAACACTACTTTGTAAGAGAGGTTCACGAGCTTCGGTAACATGCCGGCACTTGAAAGTAAATTACCACGAAAGTAATACCTGTCGGGATGAGAGTGTGCGCCACAATCCATTTCAGCCGCCATTAGAATTACAGATAAGCAGCTATTTAAAACATCGACGAGTTCATTCACGGTAAGTCCAGTGAGGAACGCAACACAGAGAGTCAATTATCATGATCATGTTACACAAAGAAATAGACGTTAATACTTATTTATATGAAGATACTAAACAGAGGAAATAAAATATACTACAACATTAAGTAATTTCTCATTTTTAAAATTGATATTTTTAACACTCCAAGCACATTCCTGCATAATAGTAAAATGCTCTTAACTATATAATAAAAGGAAGTGAAATTTCTTATTTTTATAGTAAAATGCATCTGAATAAAATCCTCAGATGTAATTTCATTTCTAACATCATTGTAAATAAATATTCAAATTACTATTATCATAACCGTGGCTAATATCAGAGTAATGAAAATTATTTACTGATACTGGTGTAGATAATGTTATATTCAATTTCAATAGGCTTAAATATTCATATTACTAATCAATCACCGCTAACATTATAAAACTAGCTAACTACAAATGACAAGAAAGTATGTCTACACAGGTGTATTTGCTTTGTTAGAGCAAATTAAATGTACACTTTAAACGTGCAGGACTAACAAACATGTGACAGACTCAACTTAATCATTCAGGAGATACAACCAGCCCTTTAAACACACCCCGGTCAGGTGGCTACCAGCTTTACAGTGAATTTAAACTGATTCAATTTGTATTCAAAGCACAA
>NC_090746.1:32837416-32844916 GCF_036898095.1 Palaemon carinicauda | reverse complement strand
CCCAAACAATTTTCTTTTTTCTCTCAAGGAAGAAATGTACGAAATTAATTATTATTATTATTAACTATTAACTATTTTTTTATTATTTATTATTATTATCATTATTATTATTACTATTATTATTATTACTTTCTAAGCTACAACCCAAGTGGGAAAAGCAGGATGTTATAAGCCCAAGGGCTCCAACAGGGAAAATAGCCCAATGAGGAAAGGATATAAGGAAAAATAAAATATTTTACAACAATATCAATATTAAAATAATTATTTCCCATATAAACTATAAAAACTTTGACAAAACAAGAGGAAGAGAAATAATATAGAATAGTGAGCCCGAGTGTACCCTCAAGCAAGAGAACTCTAACCCAAGACAGTGGATGGCCAAGGTACAGAGGGTATGGCTTGATTTTGGTGTGTCCTTTTTCTAGAAGAGCTGCTTACCATAGCTAAAGAGTCTCTTCTACCCTTGCCAGGAGGAAAGTAGCCACTGAACAATTACAGTGCAGTATTTAACCCCCTTTGCGAAGAAGATTGTTTAGTAATCTAAGAGTTGTCAGGTGTATGAGGATAGAGGAGTATATGTAAATAATAGGCCAGCCTATCTGGTGTATGTGTAGGCAAAGGGAAAATGAACCGTAACCAGAGAGAATGATCCAATGTAGTACTGTCGGGCCAGTCAAAGGACCTCACAACTCTCTCTCTCTCTCTCTCTCCTCTCTCTCTCCTCTCTCTCTCTCTCTCTCTCTCTCTCTCTCTCTCTCTCTCTCTATGTGTGTGTGTGTGTGTGCGTGCATGTCGTAGTTTCGCCATAATAGGATGTTCTATTGTCTGACTCTTAACAGGACAAACCTAGGGTTAAGGAGTTACACAAACCTTTCACCTTGAAAGCCAAGCACAAGCTATTGTTATTTTACCTATTATGGAATCCTTTACCTGAAGTCAAAATAAATCCAGGCCAACAAAGTAATTTTCCTAAGTTAGCTTGAATTTAATCAGCAGTTTTACGTGTACTTAAGTATGAGATTAAACAAACGGATACTATGCCGTGTTGACAGGACGTCACAGTATGAAACTAAACACACAGATGTGTGGACATCTGTCGAAATGTCCGAAACTGAGGTTTCAATCCATCTATTGTTTTGAATCGGTGTATATTCTCAAACCTGATAAAGGTGGTGCTGTATTTGGTACCGGTTTGAATGGGTTTTGTACATGGACATGCATGTAACAGTTCAAAATACTACTAAAATTTGATGGGCGATGTTAATTTATATCATTTACTTCTTAACAGAAAAAAAATTAACATTACTCATTTCTTAATTGGAAAAAATGTGGCTTGGTTTTTAGAACAGCATATTGAGGCATATATGCGGACCAGTCCGAGATGAACAGAGTAGAGTAGCAGGTTATGGAACTGAAAGAACTATCAAGGCTGCTACTTATAACAAATCATATAAGATCACAAAGGCTTGGGTGGGTAGGTCACGTTGCGAGAATGGGGGACAATAGTTTGATTAGAGGACTGTAAGCGGGCAGATCAACGCGGCTGGGAGAAGACCTGTGGGTAGACCGTGCATGATGGTCTGATAATATTATGACAAGCATGGAGCAACTCAGAGTGGAGTATCCAGCAGAGTGCCGTACGTTGGTTCTGGATCGTAGACAATAAAGGCTTCTGGTAGAGGCGTCGAAGGATCACGATGGTCCACCGGCAGTGGAGTGAATGAGTCTTAATTTAGGTGTTAAATTTTAACTATTGTATATTAGTTCTTTCAGCATTACTTCATTGTCATCAACAAGACATTTTCCTTTATTAGCACATTAAGTCTATAGTAGGCTACTTAGGCAACAAAACAAGCTGGCCATCAGATACAAAGTTATATAGTATTTTCCTGGTCGGTCGTACGGATAGTAATGATCAGATACAGATTGGGGAGTACACGACACCTGAGTAAATACCCTCTTCACCCTGGTTGTGAAAATTAATTTTAAAGTCGCAGTTTAGTATGATTTTTTTTCACACACAACAATAAATACACTCACTGGCCATCACAGTTTGAATCTGTTAAAATCATGCTTTACACCACTGGGTGGCTGATTCCTCTCATTTACCCTTCATTTGTTTGGAATTCACATTTTCACAAGAGTTACGTGCTTACCCTTTCATACAGGCGTGGCTGCATACGTACATATAAATGTATATTTTACTGACGGCATAACATTTAATGCAGAAATGGCAATGCATCTATCAGTTGCATGTCTAGAGGTAGAACATAATCTATATATGAAGTATTTATTTGAAATATATATATATATATATATATATATATATATATATATATATATATATATATATATATATATATATATATATATACACACACACATACATATACATACATCTCGAAAGGGAATGGGCTAATAATGAATCCATTAGTTCATAGTTTAAAAACATAGGAATGAAAATCATAAAAAAAAATTCTATATTTGAAACATCTTATCAATCCTTCTTTTTGATTAACAAAATAAAAGACCCACATGTCACTACAAAAACTCAAATGATCTACAAGAAACCGCGTTAAAATTCCTTGCAATTTTTTTCTTCTCAACACATCTTATTTAGTCACCATTTAATAAGAACTTCCAAAATAAGGCAAAGGCTAATCACATTTCTATTACCAAAAACAAATGAATATCACATACAAGGATTTCTCTCTCATTGTGTTACAGTCCATCCTTGGAATAATCGAAGCTTGGTTACAGGCCAAGGCGATCCTAATTATGAAACCCTTAATCCAAAAGAATTCCAACGAAGACCTAATAACAACCTGGATTCACCCACTCCTAGTTTGGACATCTGGTAACAACAGGAACACAAGCGCGCAAGCTGTTCATAATTCAGTCTAAATATCTGCAATTAAATCAGTACAGCATATATCAATTATTGAATGCAATATCATATTCACAAAACTGCTAATTTCTACCAAGGCATTTATCACAAAATCCCCCGAAAGCGAAAGTGAATATGATATACATTATGTGAGACTTGTGCATATTACAACATGGTATCTCTAGTAGCAAATACGGCAAAATTCATAATCGAGATAAACAGTTTAAAGTGCATGGCGTTTTTAAATCGTTTTATTCCAATTTCTTATTTCCTCCCTTGATACAATCGGGTCTTTTTATTTATATATTCATTGAAGCAAATAAAGCAATCAGAATAAAAAAGCAACCATTACCAATGTTAATATTATCTATATAAAGCTCTTTTCATTCTATAACAAACAACAATTCTTCTAAAAATAACGAATGATAATCTAGTTATATGAAAGAACAATAGTGACTAAACTACATTCTTGAAAACTATCGATGAAAACCCAAGCTTATCTTAACGACATACCTATAAAAAAAAATGTCATCAAGGTATAGTCAAAATATTAGAAGTTTCCTAAATCACTGAAACTCAAAGAGCATACGGTATCGTGGCTTAAATTTCATTTGAGATACTTTAAATGTATTACATTACTTACAATGTGCAGCCCCTCTTAATGTCCTAGTAGGAACACTTACATTAATTAATCTTCTCCACGGGTGTCATCATCATTCTCCAGGTCATTAGGATCTTAACAAGCTTCTGGCAGTCCGAAGAAAAGGAATAAAGAAAGTGCGACGCGCATTAAGCGATTACAAAGCCCGATGACCGGTAAATGAGACTGCGCTGTTTATGGCAGATGATTGCTGGCCTCTCTGTTCCTCAATTGACGCGAGGGGGCAGCGAAAGATAATGGACTCTTACCGGTTGAATGTCTTGTTCAATTGAAGTACGTCTATAAAGGAATGATTGTCTATATATACATTATTTCTCCATAAAAAAGCAATGTTCTAGCGTTGAGATCAGACCGCCTTCAGGGAATAGTAAGACGGCTAGCCACTGCCATGTTCATACTCATAACTACCAACTAACGACGAACTTCCTCTGAATAAAACCTTCAAAGCATCATCTGTTTATCAGCGGTGCAACCATCCCCCTAATTACACTGAACTTTATACCCGTTCCACATGGCTCATACTCTTGTATTTACCGGCCTTTACAGCCCTTCTATTCTAACGCCTTTTTAATAACTTCATCGTCCCCAACCCCTTCCCAACAATGGAATTGTGTAATTTTTCTATTATCCTTTAATCCTCTTATCTCTTCTTAAGATCAAATCCCTAAAAGCTATTATATCCGCATATTAGCTCATTATAAACGCTCCAACATTTGACTTACAAATAATATGGAAACAACGAATGTCAAAAGATCAAACTTATTCATTTCATTAGCATTTCACGTCCAAACTTCAGTTCCAACAGGAAAATAAGCTTATGTTTTGCAGAATAAAACTTATGACTCTATAGATACTCCCACTCTTCCAGATCTTCTACAAAGACTTTATATACTTGCTTTATACTTACCGCGCACAACTCTCATCCTACCATCGTGTGTTACTTTTTATTTCTAAAAACTTGTAAGAAGTCAGGAACTTCCATCCTCCTCCTCCTCAATTCCAGGATATGATGGCCCATCCTCCTACCTTCCACTTTGTAATATTTTATTTAAACTTTCTTCATTTTGACGCTTTCGCCAATCTCTGCGGTATTTTCTTGCGCCACAAAGTTGCCTGCAAGTTACGTTCTTTCCCTGAATTTTATTATTCTTATCATACAAATATTATTAATAAATCAAGACGAGGTATGCACATATATATAAACATTATACATATTTATATATATATATATATATATATATATATATATATATATATATATATATATATATATATAGGCACATAAATACATAATGTGTGCTTATTTATACAATAAGTTACGTTCATATTACTTGAATATGATAAACAAAATATCAAAATTAAAGCCTTGAGGTACCTTCTCTGATTACAAAACTTGATAATATTTTGTTTTTCATTTGAACCTTGATTAACAAGGAAATTTAACTTTATATTGTTCCAGAAGGGAAATTATATTGACCCGAGTAACCATTTACCGGTGGAATTATGAATACGTCATGAGAACCAGTTAGAGATATAAACACTTGTTAGTTTGTTTAAAACTAAAACCTTTTATATACATACCTGTCACCCTTTTAAAATCATAATTATATAGTTCAATAAAATCTTTAGATTCATAGTAAATACTCTTTACTATAATATAGACGTTTAAATATCAATAGCATATGTCCATGAGAAAAAGCAGCAGCAGAAAAAATAATGAATACATATATATTATCTGATGTAAACAATTTTATTGTATGAAAGTGAAGTGATAAAGAACGTGTCCCTGTCAGCCACTGAAAGTGATCTTAAGCCCTTCACTTATCTCCAATTCATTCGACTCGCGGTTCTTAAAGCTTCAAGTTGGTCAAGAGCCCGGGCCCAAAAGAGGTGTGCTTGCTTATCCAAATAAAGGAAAGGTGTGACACAAATAGAGGATTCCCAAAGGCAACGAGAACTATTCTTAGCGCTGCGCCAGGTAATGGTATATGTCTGTCTGAAGTTCGAAGCGATATAACTCGCACCTCAAGACTATATTTTACATTCGTGCATTACTCTTTAAAGCAAGCTGCCCTGCTGTAACATGAGCTGACGTAAGCAAAAAATATATATTTTTAAGGCTAGAAAGCTTCCTTATTGTACTTAGAGTATCTATCACATTTTGTTAAAACAACAGTCGTTACTAGATAATATCGCTTTAGTTTAAGTGCTCTGTATTTTAGTGAATTTATTAAATACTTTTATTCATCAAAATTTAAAATAGTCCACCAATTACCAGAATTCTTTATTACTTTAGCACGAATAGGACCACTAAGCTAGAAATAAAAATTTTATTTTCAATTTAGTTAATGTTTTTTGACAAAAACTGTACATTATCGCAATCTTTCCAAGCGATTGTTTCTTCCCAAGATTAATAAATCTTAACCGAGCTTGGGGATGCAACTCAAACACATATATTTATGTGTGTTAATCTCAATGCCAAACAGTGTAATTTTCAAACCAATAATTTGTATGGTAACAGCTGTACCCATCAATGAGAATAATCCATCAAATCGACAGTCTAAGCGGAATCAAAACCTGATTTTCAAACTCAATAACTTATACAAGATCTACTTTTAAATATAATCAAAGTTTAAACATATTTTTTTTCTGTTTTAGAGATTTTACCATTTCATTATTTTCAAACCTTTTTTATTCATCCCTAGTTCGTTTTCGTTGCTAACTGTTACTTTTCATTCTCAAGTCGTTTTCATTATTACGTACACTCACCTACACCAATCAACAATTCAATAATTTTCGTATTATTCATAATTTTTCTGCATTGGTCCAATCGTCGTGAGCTAATTGTATATGACTGGAAAACTACTAAAATCAGTGGCATTACACCGGTCAACTTGATATTCATTCTACTCAGTGCTGACACATCTAGCAATCTCTTCTTTACTATTTTCCTTTTATATGGTCATGACCCATGTGTAACCATCTTTGAGAATATGTAATGGATTTGAGGAAAATTGTAGCAATTCTTGATCATTTATAACAAACCGTGAGGTGTACATAGTAATGATACGGACTAAGTTTCGTATGAAAGTCGTAGGTGATTCGTAAGTATATAGTAACTACCAAAAATCTCCGTTCCACAAATTTCGAGATCAAATTCGCAAATGTCAGAAACGTTGTTTTTGTGTGTGTGAGAGAGAGAGAGAGAGAGAGAGAGAGAGAGAGAGAGAGAGAGAGAGAGAGAGAGAGAGAGAGAGAGAGAGAGAGAGAGAGAGAGAGGTGTTATTAACCCAAGCTGGATAGTTACCTGGAAAAAATGGTTGATTACAAAAAGACAAAGAAAAAGAGGTGTTATTAACCCAAGTTGGATAGTTACCGGAAAAAAGAATTGTTGATTACAAAAAGACAAAGAAAAAGAGGTGTTATTAACCCAAGCTGGATAGCTACCGGAAAAAAAAATTGTTGATTACAAAAAGACAAAGAAAAAGAAGTTTTCAAGAACTATGTGCGAGGAGTGAAAGCTGGACCGACAAAATGCCTCACTCTGAACCCTTACCTAAAAGTCCTTTTCAAAATCTTTGCTAAGGCTGTTGACCGCCCACGGCACAAGATGGGCGTACCGAAAAACCGCCAAGACACTCTCCGAAGCATATATCTTGTTTAATGCTAGCTTCCTTATATGCCCCTTGCCCTATTATTGCATTCCTTTTACAACAAAATAACAATAGGATATTATTCGTAAAATTATAAACTTTACCTTTAAAAAGAGAGTTGTATTTATCTCCCATAATAAAGACTAATGGGTGCTCCAAAATCACCCAGTAAACCGAAAATTATCATATATAGTATGCATGAAATTCCAATCTAAATAAAGTAATGGTAACAGGAAAAAACCTATTATTACAATACAAAGGTAAAAAAATCCAATCATTTGGCATTTACATGTTTTGCA
>NC_090746.1:32824916-32834916 GCF_036898095.1 Palaemon carinicauda | reverse complement strand
TGGGTCCTTTGACTAGCCAGATAATGCTATATTTGCTCCCTCTCTAGTTATATCTCAATTTTCTCTTGCCTACACGTACACTGAATAGTCTGGCTTATTCTTTACACATTCCCACCTTCCCTCAGACACCTGAAAGCACCAAGATAGCAGGAAAATTCTTCTTCACTAAAGGGGTTAACTGATGCACTGTAATTGTTCCGTGGCTACTTTCCACTTCTTAAGGTTAGATGAGACTTTGGTTACCATAGCTAATGACAACATTTCGTATTGTCTTGGGTAGAGCCATAACGCCTGTACCATGGTTTTCCACGTCTTTAGTTAGAGTTCTCTTTCTTGAGGGTACACTTAGGAATACTATTTAATGTTTCCTTATTTCCTTTCCTCACCGGGCTGTTCTCCTTGTTGGATGGAATCCTTGGCCTTACAGCTTTCTGCTTTCCCAACTGACTAGTAATAATAATAATAATAATCCTTATGGTGAGCGATGAAACCACCAACAAACACAAAAGAGGCCTTTCTATCATCTAATATCTTCGCCATAGTGTAAGAAGACAATCGAAGAGAGATTTATCTAATGTTGGATTCCGATAGTTGGAGCATAAATAAAAGTTCTTATGCCTGCCACAGACATTTATGACCCGAATCTCATGACATTTACATTCTTAAAAAAAAATATGAATACCCGAATTTATTAAGAAAAAAAAATATTTAACAGTTTAGGCAGTACTTTTCCACATTCATCTCTAAACCGCATGGCAGCATTAACATTATATTTTTTTTTCTTTTCAGCCAACCGCATACTAATGGGAACCTGAAAACTAATCTCACATATCCAAACGAGGAACGTTTGACTATCAACTCTGGCTCACCCAACATGAAATTCAATTCTTATCATAGCATAGATCTAAGGAAGAACAAGCAAATTATTCCTTGTAGATGGTATTACATACATGGTCATTACTCTTACTATTTCCCTTTTAGAATTATTATTGCTGTTAATATTGATCTCATCAATAATAATGCACTCCCACAAAATAAAAACCATGAACTTACATGCAAGATTTTAAAGAATAAAATGTCCATGCATGAATAAAAAAAAAGACAAGCAAAGACCCTGAAGAACAAATTAACTAAGATAAAAAATAAATTGAAAAAAAAAAAAACGTCAGCAAGGAGATAAATCTGGGTTCTACGGTTCTCTATAAAGGAAACATGAACTGAGATTGGTTGGGGGGGGGGGACTAGAGCTTTAGATCTCTGTCAGCCTAAGAATTGTGAAACGGGATGTAGGCTACGGTTACCACTAGGCTTAGGGCAACCAAAACGAAACCTAATATGATCAGACAACCACAGATACTGACAAAGATACTCCAGTCAACAACTGAAAGGATTATATAACTGGCTTATTATCATTCAAATAATAGCAACCAGTAATGGTACAAAAGTGAATAAAATGTTTTGAACTTTTGTGATATTATATTCAAGATAGGTAAAAAGTCAAAAGAAAATGACTGAAATGTTCACATACAACTTTATATATATATATATATATATATATATATATATATATATATATATATATATATATATATATATATATATATATAAATCATGCTCATAGAATAGGGTGCAATCCATAATGGAGCTGAAAGACATGCACTGCATAGATACAATATATCGTATATAGCATAGCACGAAACATCATTACTCTAAATACAGAGAGAGAGAGAGAGAGAGAGAGAGAGAGAGAGAGAGAGAGAGAGAGAGAGAGAGAGAACACCACGCCCATCCTTTATCTCTGATCCTTTCTTCAGCATATGCAATTCTTCGCATCTGCACAACCATCTATTACGCTGAAATGCACCATCACTCACCCGTAGAAAACCCATACATAATCTCCCTTTCAATCGAACCCCCCTATAATATCACTCCAGCCTCAGCGAGGGCCACAGGGCATCGCCTTCACTCCCATTAAACGCCTATCACCATCGCTGGGGCCTCGGCACCGCATTACAATTAGTCCCTCGCTGGCAACCCTTAACCACCATCCCCTGGCAAACCATCGTGACCAATACATTACTCTCGTGAGCTACATCTTAGCGCAATCACATGGTTATCTATGGTCCAACCGGAGTCGTTATTCAGCATTCACGCGAGAGAAGGGATATTAAAACGGAAAGTTATCAACACCAACATTTTCAATACTGTTCTTGAAGTTCATGAGATGAAGCATTACATAATTCACTCCCTGAATATTTTTTAACATTGCTGTAGTACGATTCAAACATAAAATCTCATTTTCTCTGGACTGTGCCATAAGATGGAACCTAAGGTATTTCGAGTTACAAAAAATATTCTTATTAATAGAGGCACCAGTCAAAAAAACTAAGAAAATACTCAACTAGAATTAATAAAGTGTGTAGATTAAAAATAAAATTTAATCCTGAAGACGCCTTTGATTATTGTGGACGGGTACAAAAGAGGGAATAAGATAATAGTTAAAGAGTGAAATTCAGACACGAATAATTATGCTATTAATCTTTTAGTTGGATCAATATAAACTCATTGCAATATCACATTGTATTTTTTACATGTATTAGTAAAACAAATATCAACAAAATCATACAAACAAATGGACATTATATCTCCATGCGCAGCTATGCATGACGAGGTTTAACTGAAATCCATTTTACAAAGAAAAATTATGATAATAAAAGTGACAGACAGACTGCCTACCTCCATGCACCTTTATATAAGATGGTTTGCCTTTGTACCAAGTTTGATTGAAATACTACTGTCCATAACAAGCTAAGTGGGTCAGACATGCTATTGAAAAGGGACAGACTCCCTTCAGGAACATGTATGTATGCTGGTGTTTATTTGCACCAAATTCGACATGAATCTATTAAGCCAAGTAGGAGAACGCTTATCATAAAATTTTTATGATAAAAGTTTATAGACAGACAAACTCCCCTCACGTACTACTACATCAATAGTTTCATCAAAATAAATTCAGTTCTGTACAACGGTTTGTGTTGAAATGTGTGTCAGGTACTCTGTGACACATAGATTGGTAGAAAATTTCTGTTCATGCACATATTCATGTGTGATAATCTGTCTTTCGCATGGTTTGACTTAAATAGGTTACAGACACGGACTGGCAGAAAAACTGACAAACGATCATGATAATCATCTCCGTCCATACACTTCTATTCGCGATAGCCCTAGTACAATATTTGACTAAAATATCTCCCACTATATGGTAGGTATAGTGATAACAAGGCAAATGTGATGAAACCAGATTTTATAGCTTTATACCCAGACATTGAAATCACATCGACTTGTTGGGAGGAAGTGCAATTGCAATGTAAGCACGACGTACAAATCGTCAGACAGTCCAATGGACAGTCAGGCAGACCAACAGATTCGAAAATGAAGGAAACAAATTATACCTTCTTCACTTTATCGGTAGAGAACTAATAACCATGTGCAAGCAATATACATAAATCGAGCAAGGACTCCGTAAATGGAGAAAAAATAAGTCGAATAAAGAATTTCCTGGTCGTTAAGAAATCATTCTTCACAGGAGCAGTAATAACTTCTAAGTTACAGCGAACCCACTAATCCGGTATAACCGGTGAGGTCGGAAAATGAAAATACTGAAAAACAGAGCTACACTGCCTCGCCAAAACAAGCACATGAATTTCCGAAAATATTCTGACGCCAAACGTGATAAGCGGATCGAGATTTATACATCAAGATCGTTATCCCCTTCCTGTTGTGAAGTCAAGGGCCAACAATCCTGGGTGGAAATAGGGAGAGGGGAAGGGGAGGGGAAGAGCGAGAGGTAGGGGTAAGGGGATGGGGGCGGGGGAACGTTGAAGAACGTAGAAAGTCATTGATAGCCTTTCAGCCTGCATCGTACTGGAAAAAAAACTCCATTGACCTGTCCGTGGGCCTTTTAGAAATTGATTCCTTTGAAGTCAAAGAAAGGCGCAGCATAAAGCCCGACGTCTGGCACGTCGTTGTAACTTACCGGAGGAACCTATTATGATAGAAGGGCGCACTCGACTACTAATAAAGCCCCCGCACAAAATCTATAAAGTACGAACCACGAAGTTAATTGGTCATAAACAAGCCGTAAATATCAGTTAACGTGCGCAAGTGATCCAAATTCTGAAATAGGTCCTGCGCCAGCACCTTTCTGGGTCTAAAGCACATTGTTGTTGTTGGTGGTGCTGCTGTTATCTCAAGACCTTCCCTGCCCAATGCATTCACGATAGTTGAATGGTTGATGTTGCACAATATTATCGCCTTTTGACACGGGGTGGAGTTCCTTTTTAAAGGTTCTCAAGCAAGGATTGTTTGCGTGAAAGCCGGACGAAAGGGGCTGTAAAAATCAAGCGATCCAGATAAGTCGCACACGTTAACAAGATATGCCATCCCCAACTGCCTCGAAGGCAAGGCTAATTACAATTCATGGACAAGGGGAGGAAAAAATTACCAGAAGATCTTTACCTTAGAATATGGCATACAAATATCCCTTACATTCCTCAGATTAACAGGGTAAGGCGTTGTGATCCCAGTGATAACATGCTAATATTACTAACAAATTCAGTTAGGAAAAAATAAATGACCTACTTTTATTTTCAACTTACGTGATGAAAGGATGGCATGTAAAACCCTTTTCCTATAAACAATGCAGATACGAAATAAAAGTGATACGTTATAATAGTATCAAATCAGCTCAAAACAATATTTCAGAAATTCCACTGACACATAACTACCTGTATCAGCACAAAAAAGGCGAAACTTTAAGAACTTGCAGATTCAGTTTTTAGTTTATTTTCGCTACATTCGGAGATAGAAAACGAATCACCACAAAAGTCTAGAACGTTTTTTTATCTACTGGACAGTTTTAAACTCCTATGTCGTTTCATATCCCCATTCAGTAAAAACATTTAAAATAAGCCTGAATGTATACAGATGGAATATACAGTACATCTTGACCAAAAAGATAAGGTCTTTAACTTAATTTTTGTTCTCATATATTTTCACGTTTTCCGTGATAACATGCATTTGTAATAAAAAAAATACTTTTTCATGAACAAATGTGAGTATATGCCACATATTATTTATTCATTACTTTTGATGTTCATGTAAAACGTAATCTCATAATTTTGTTGATAATTCTGTATGGAGGATATATAGCAAAGAATTATCTTTACGGCATTAAGTTCTCACAGCTAAGTTAACATCAATTTGTTTCTGAAATCATAACAATTATAATTACACTTAATTAGTTAATTTTTATATTCACGAACCCCTATGGTTAGTATTCTAATGGCCTTAAGAAAGAAGGATTGTATACAACGAAACAATATCACCGACTCAACAATCTTAGATAATAATAATAATAATATCTTTTACCTAATGAGCTTCACTGTTTTACCTCAGTGTGCCTGGTCTAATAAAGGGTAGCAGCATTGTTGAATGAAAATGTGATAGTGCTGAAGCTTAAATACTAATGAATTCCCATTGTTTTGATGAGGAATCTTGCGGAACACGATTACTTAAATGGTTTGAAAGAGATTATGCTAAAGTGCAAGTTGAATGTGAGATTAAATTACCCAGCCTACCACCAAGTAGTAACAAATGCTTGTGGACTATTATGACCAATGTATTTTTGCATGGAAAATGGAATTCAGTGTTATTGTAAAGCTTACTACTGGGGTTCAAATATGGAGTTAAAATATTTGACGATAAGATATACCGTGTGAGGGTTTCGCGTTACGAAAGTATTATTTAGGGAAAGGATATTTATTAGCATAAGAAAATCCTTATAGAAGGAACTGGAAAATAAAGACCAGCAAGAGGTAACTGGAAAAGCACGAATAAAATAAGTTATGCTTTAACCATCAGTCTGAATATCACTGGAAAAAAAACAATTTATAAAACGTTATTATAACAAAGTGTGAAAGATTTTGCTGGTAGTGTAGTTAAATCGAAAAATATCATAGCTAATAGCTACGAGGATTTACATAATAAAAATACAGACATTGAGACGCTGGAGAAGGAAGAACACGGATTACTGGCTGATATATTTATGATCAAAGATCTTTCCTTACACAATATATAAGAACATTGAAAAGGCTTAAGTTAGGACTAACACATGAACATGGTTGAGTTCTGATGAAACTAGAGGCATAGATGGAAAGATGTGTCACTTTCAACGATGGTTTGGTAATGAAAGGGTAAATAGAAATCAGACCAGGGAACAATGGTTGGAAGGTCCACAGACATATAAATGGCAACAAAAGGACCTTGACATTCAGAATACAGTGAATAGCAACCTTTTTACGTAAAGACGTTCATCATTGTATTACAAGACAACAGTCAAAGATTTGTTCTTGTGACGATGCTTGCTCTGTAAAATGAAAAAAAAAAAAAAAAAACATTTCTGGATAACTCAAAAAGCATATAAAATTCATAAGATTTTTTTCTTTTGATTGATTTGTCGTTTTCAAAATTCACTTGCACTATCAGCATAAATTCAAGACCCCACAATCGTTTCATTATGTTTTAGTTCTTTAAATCTAATAAATGCCTTATCTAGAGTTTTAACATCTTAAACATGTCTTTTGAATTAATTACTGGATCAACTATAATGCTATTAGGTTAATATAGTCACATAACCAAAGATCTTATATAAAAGAAAGAAATATAAAAGAACGCGATAAAATACAAAAAAATAGTACAGTTGGCTTCATTAATTTAGGTTCACTTCTGAGAAAGCTAAGGAGACGTCAAACACCTGTACACTGTAGCAGGTAACGCTGTGTTTAGCAAAAGAAAAACCGTTGGAAACACTGCCTGTAAAACAAAGTACCTGAGCTTGTAGACAGCTGAACACAAGCATTTTGATTCATTTCAAGAAGTGTTGTATAGAAAATATTGTTATTTGCTTCACAGAACTTCGTAAAAATTAATACAAATGCTTCTGATCACGTGTTTACAAGCTCAGCGACCTTGTTTTACAGGGACTATTGCCAATAGTCTCTTTTCACCTATCATGGCGTTACCTCCTGTCAGATGACTCCTAAGATTCCGCAGAAGTGTACTGGACTCAATGAAGTCGAAGTCAACTGTACACTGTAGCAGGTAACCCCGTGTTTAACAAAAGAAAAACTTGGCAATGCTGCCTGTAAAATAGTCACCGAGTTTGTAAATCAAACACATTTTTATTATTTCCCATGAAGCGTACCGGAATTAAGGAAGCCAACTGTACAAGGGAACTATCAAAACAAAAGCTTTTAACAAAATTCCTTATTTTGTAATAGAGGAATTACCTTCCCGGGTCAGGAAAATCATATTTTGTAGAATTAAATTAGTAAATGTGGACAACGACAAAAAAATACATAATTAATCTAATTTATGAATGCTAAATTGAGATTCACTCAAGTGAGCTGAATTCTATCTCTCAAAAAAAAAGGATACTTACATTAGTCCAATTCTTCTAACAGCGAATATAAAACGCAAATAGTTTGCCTCTACAGCTTTAAAATTTTCTACATTCTCTCGTATCCACTTCCACACACACACACACATATATATATATATATATACATATATATTATATATATACTGTATACATATGTATATGTATGTATATATATATATATATATATATATATATATATATATATATATATATATACACGTGTTAAACCTGTTCGTGCAAAATCATTTTTAATCTTACAAAAAACTCAAAAACTGTATGCTGTTTAAGCAGTATGTACTAAGCTCACCAATTTAATCAAAAACATTACACTTGTTACATAAACTACTGTATAATTTCCCAAGTTACTCTACTTATAATCTCAAGAAAGCTAAAAAATCACGACGATTATTTCATTATTTATTAAATTTTACGAATACATGAACTAAGCCATATTTCTAAAGCATTGCCTGAAAGTAATAAAACCTTACTCCTTCCTTTCCTCAAGTAAACACAATAAACGAACCAAATCGACGCACACCTTTGAACTGCTTATACCATAAATTATCACTTTCGACAATACTAAGCTATTATAAAAACAACATACTCGTATATCAGGCTAAAGTATAGTTCAGTAAGCTGTACTGATGTCATAAAAACCGATATAAAGCGTTGTACAAAGACCCAGTATTACTTCTGATCAGGATTCCTTATAAGATGTAATGTCAACATTGGCGAAAAATTACACCGTCCCGAACTTCCTTTTGTGATTCCTTTTTTGTAAAGCTCCAGTCTGATAACATCTCTCTCTCTCTCTCTCTCTCTCTCTCTCTCTCTCTCTCTCTCTCTCTCTCTCTCTCTCTCTCTCTCTGACGCACATACATATCTATCAAAACACACACACACACACACACACACACACACACACACACACACACACATATATATATATATATATATATATATATATATGTGTGTGTGTGTGTGTGTGTGTATATATATAATATATATATATGTATGTGTTTATATATATATATATATATATATATATATATATATATATATATACAGAAAACTTAAATGTGCATATACTGTACATATGAAATAAGGATAAAGAGAAGGAAATATAAACAAGATGATATAAATAAAACACTAAGAAAAGCATGTAAACGTTACAAACGCTCTTCTCATGACTTCTAATGTTAAAAGACTTACAGACCTAGTCATTTAAGGAGTTGTAGGAAGACGTATCACCCAACAAGAATCCCAATCGTTCGTTGCGAGTTACAAGTCAGGAGCTCCAAATCACTTAAAATTTATTAGCTTTGATTTTGATATCGATTAGGGGAGGTTCCAAATTAGAAGTGATGCAGATTACCTTTAGATGGTTTAGAATATTCTACGTTGTAAGAAATACCTTTTCTAATTTCCTAACATTACTCTATAGGTATAGCATCCACAACAATGGTGGTACGATAATAAATAACCTAATTTAACTTTTAAACATCCTTAATATTTCTGTCTAATCCCTAAAAGCTTCAAAAGAAAGAAATGATAATTAAAAAGATACAACAAACTTAAACAAAATTACTCTACATAAGAAGTTCTCTGAAGAATCAAGATTAACTGCGAAGATTCGAATCATCTCATAGATCAATCCGAATGATGAAAATTATGCTCGACCCTAACTCGGGTTCATAAATCCGAATGCTCTCTTTCGGCTCCTCTCATATCAGACGTGTTTACAACCTGTCAAGCTTTTTTTCTTTCTTCTAACGGGCCCGGATAACAACCGTACTTTATTGATACCGCTTATCTTCGCGTTATGGCTAATAATAAGCATTGGCTGGGGCATTGCACTGCCGAACATAGGGAAAAGCAAAAGCAAGTTGCATATTAACACAACAGATTGGAGACTTCAGTATGTCTGTGTACACCCTTGAGTAATATTGAGCTGTCAAAAAAATCATACATATCAACTTTTTTTTTTTTTATAAAAGAGGAAAAATAATGTTTAACAGAGAAAAATTATTGGAATTTAGATTTTATTTTTTGCTAAAATCTAAACGTAACATCGAGTTTTATTTGATTTTTAAAGACACAAACTGTTTGCATGGATGTTGAAGAGATTAAAAGAAAATTTACCGGAACGATATATACATTTACACGGTCAAATCTTAAAAAATAAGCAACTATCCCAGTTTCTCTAATAAGAGACCCCTTTATTTCAGATGGTCGAAGAGATTTTGGTATTATAAACAATCCTTTTGGGGTCAGAACAATTGCCTATAGAACTGGTTTCACATTGCACAAGTCTGTCAAAGATAACAAGGATACTTAAAATGTCCAACAGGAAAAAAAATTAAACAGAAAACCTTTACGACATACTGACTAATCCCTACTCACAAAAAGGGGGCAGAGAGAGAGAGAGAGAGAGAGAGAGAGAGAGAGAGAGAGAGAGAGAGAGAGAGAGAGAGAGAGAGAGAGAGAGAATGCTTTTCG
>NC_090746.1:32792416-32817416 GCF_036898095.1 Palaemon carinicauda | reverse complement strand
GTTTAATATGAGATAAATTTCTTAAAAAATTAAAAGGCAAATTGTGTCTTGACCACAAACAAGCCAACATACACTTATATAGGCGCAATCTCACACAATTGGCAAAATGAAGTGCACAACCTGAAAATCATCTTTAAAGTAAATACGTGGTACACAAATTTATCTCGAACGTCTATTTCAACGGCGAAAGCAAGACACCTCATTTCATCACAGGATGAGATTTATTGATTGCAACCAATACATATTTGCATTTTAAAGTTATTGTCTGAATCTGCTTGATAGGAATCTTTTCCCTGTAAATGATACATCTTCCTTAATCAAATGGGTAACTACTTTTAAATAGGAAGACACTTATGCTACTACACTTCTTACATTATTCATAATACAGGACTTCTTAAAAGGCTGCAAAAAAGAAAAGAAAAAAAAAACAGGACTTTAGGTCTACAATCACTCACGATGTTTCTACCGAAGAAAATGCAACTCAAGAAAAAAATTGTTGCATGTCTTTCACCCGCGTGAAGAGGTGCATCCGCAGCTTATGCAAATGAGAAAAAGGTGAAACTCTTGGAAGGCGCTTCGTGTGAAGTATCTGAAAGCCGGTCTTCATTCTGGTGGTCTCCCAGGATCCAAACACGCCTCTCCATCAACGAAAAAAAAATAAGAGCTATCTGCAGATAGCATCCTTTCGCAAATGCACGAAGATCACCTTTCAAACACATCCGGACTTTAAGTAAAAGTCTAACAAAGAAACATCTACAAAAGGTACACCGGTAAATATCATGCATCATTTTTGGCAAAATCGCCATTACCTTTTGGGAGAAATGAAAGCAAGGTATAATGCAAAAATATAAAGCCAACATGTAGAATCGAGGTATTATGAAGTGCAATACAAATGTTAACAAATCTTTCAGACACATTAGAAGAATGACATTGCAATGAAGATCCTAAGATCCTAAAACTTGTCTAATGTTGCAAAACATTGCTCATACCTCATTTTAGTTGATACATTCAAAAGACCCATTAGATTTTGCATTTTTAATAATCACAATATTGAGCAAACGGTATGCGTTAAATCCCTTTTCGAGCACAGGTTGCAATGACGTGCATTCATGCTCTTCACATAACTCTACTGAAATTACAAATGTAGCAGCCAGCCTTTAATGAAACCTATCCTGCTTGATTAACAATCCTCGTTAGTTCTTATAAAAAAAAAAATATAATACAAAAAATCAATAATCTCTCCACCAATTATTTCTTCCACGTGTCTCAGCCACGTCACCTAAAATAGTTAACTGCTATAAACAAGGCTGTCTATTTCTACCCCACCACTAATCTAGTAAGATAACATCTGAACCCTTAAGCCACGGTGAGGTATCCTACCCAGACACCCGTACTATCGCCCAAGCAACCCATTTCCTCGTCACCTACAGACACCGTCTCTCTCTCTCTCTCTCTCTCTCTCTCTCTCTCTCTCTCCAACAATCCTCTTCTACCTTTTGGGCTTTCAATGCATTAAATTCCATATACAACTGTTCCAACTACGTAAATTATTTATCGTTTTAAATGACATATTACGCGCCGTTTCTTTGGAGTCATTCGCGGAAGGCGTATAATTCACACTTTTTCATTATTTCTACATTACAAAAAGGTAAATGTGTTCAAAAGAACTTTAAATAATGATTGATTGGAATGATTCTACCAACTCCAAACAAATATTCATCAAAAAGCTATCATTGACTATAAAATTTATAATAATAATATAATACTGAAGATAATAGCAAGGAAAAACATCAATACTGTGAAAATTTTACTTTATATAGTAAAGGACAATATATAAAAGCATTGGTATTGTGAAAATTTACTTTAAATGTATATACAGTCATTGACAATAAATACCCCAAAAAAATTTATATTATAAATACCAAATTTAAATAGCAGCATTAGCCATAAAAAATAGTATAAAAAATAAAAAAACATTCCATTGCACTAAAAGGCAATATTTATACTGGACTCTTAAGTTTCCCTTCGTCCAACCTGAGGCCAGCGTTTCTATCTCTAACCACTATAGATTGATAGATTGAAAGTTTTCTGGCATACTGACACCCCAGGTCGGGAATTGGCCTCTCATAGATTACCGTTACAGTAAAGGCCGAGTATGGGCAAAGAGTCATCAAAAATATTTTGATAGAGCAATTAAAAAAATATGAAAACTAAACTTTCATTTTCAAACTTGAAGCAATTGCAATATCATATAATTTTGTCATCAATATTTTATACATATACATATATATGTGTGTATATATATATATATATATATATATATATATATATATATATATATATATATATATATATATATATATATATATAAATTTCCCTCAAGTTACGATAACTTTCCAGAAGCAAAATACCTAATCAAATTTTGGCAATATAGAGAAGTAACCTAAATCACACAGAAATAACTGCGAATTCATCTGTTAATAATAATAATAATAATAATAATAATAATAATAATAATAATAATAATAATAATAATAATAATAATAATAATATTTCGAAAAATGTCTGCATTTTTTCCCGTGACATAATATTCATGAAACTATGATAATTGAGATATGCAACGAAAGGGACTCTTATTAAATCAATCAACAAATCATATCTCAAAAGGGAAGAGATATATCAAGAATATACAAATGATCTACGCGTAGATATTCGAAAAAAAAAAAACAATCCCGATTAGCCAATAAAGTAGGTAACGTGCGTAAGATTTATTATTACGCAGCCGAAGAGGACAATTTCTGTGGTTCTAACTACCAATGCCAAGCTCTATAGAATAGGTAACGTGTGATGAAAAAATCCCGTTCAACTTTAAAACTGAAAGGTATCAGGTATCAATGAGAAAACGATTATTAAACCACCCCCCCCCCAAAAAATATATATATATATATATATATATATATATATATAGCAGAGTACACTTTTTAAGTTGAATTTTTCTTCATCACTGAAAAGTAAATGTGTTTTAGGTGATGTTAGAG
Source organism: Palaemon carinicauda (assembly GCF_036898095.1). NCBI lineage: Eukaryota > Metazoa > Arthropoda > Malacostraca > Decapoda > Palaemonidae > Palaemon > Palaemon carinicauda. The sequence goes on along the minus strand of NC_090746.1, from coordinate 32,814,378 downwards.
TGATGACAAAAGAAGTATCTATTATCTATCAGTAATACAATAATAATAATAATAATAATAATAATAATAATAATAATAATAAATAAATTAATTAATAAATAATAATAATAATAATAATAATAATACCACTTATTTGTACAAAAAAAAAAAAAATATATAGCAGAGTACACTTTTTAAGTTGAATTTTTCATCACTGAAAAGTAAATGTGTTTTAGGTGATGTTAGAGTGATGACAAAAGAATTATCTATTATCTATCAGTAATACAATAATAATAATAATAATAATAATAATAATAATAATAATAATAATAATAATAATAACAATAACAATAATAATAATAATAATAATAATAATAATAATTACACCACTTATTTGTACTACTAATTTAATTCCAAGAATCCAGACCACAAAAATGAACGTCACTCTTAACTTCAATGACAATCATATAATTCACATCAAATAAACTGCACTTTATTAGAAATCCCCATAACTCAATAACAACCCTATATCTTTTCTCGCTTTCCTCCCAATTTGTTGAATGTTTCAAAATCAACTAATTATTTTTTCGTTGGAAGAACTGAACTTAGATTACCTACACGATTTTGCCGAGACATAGCAATCCTGATCATTGAACATTCATGTTTTTGTCGTAGTTCCTACATGAATATGGTACAAAAAAAAAAAAAAAATTAATAGTTAATATACTTTTACTTTCCTCTCCACCGAGTCCAAAAACTGCCCCTTTCTCCCATCATGACTGTATCTAGACCTGGTAGAAGATAGGGCATGTGTGTAAGGAGACCTAGTTTCTATAAAACAAGCGTTCGTGAAATTACATTTTATCTTGGGAGTCTCGAGAATTTAGTAATACATCATGATAATGACTCAAAGCCAAATGTCAAAGCCATAAAATTTTGACACAAAAAGAATAATATGAAGCATATATCTAATTTTCAATAAATACAGGTTTAACTCTTGTAAACCACTTCTAGAAATCAAAACTATATACTGCCGCATAAAATAGCACAACATTTCAATTGGAGTTCAAAAAGTGTAATAAAAAAATCAATTTACTGAAAAAATCTAAAACCAAATGTATCTAGAGCTGTGCAACACACCCTTGAAAGATATGAGAAACATTAGCATAGCAAGATTAATCAAATAACCACATCGTGGAAATTCAAAACCCACGCGCATGTGGACCACCCAGATAATAGTCTTTCGCTGACTTTCTGATTATAACCATACACCTGCACTAACGCACGCAATAACAAAACAAATAAAAAAATCCAAATTAATAATTACTTGATGAATTTACTATCCAGCAGTTAAGCTTAAAAGAAGAGACCAGGTAAGTTAATCCAATGACCCAATAATGAGGTAACACACCATTTCATTAATCATAAGAAATGGGGTCAAATCTACCCCTCCATCTCTAATCACCAAATCCCTCTACATGCTTAAGAGCAACTGTAGTAATTAGTAGCAATATTTTGGTAGTTCAGAATGTTTAAAATGCAAGGCAGGGGAAAACTTTCTTATCTTGAGGCAATGCATTATAAAAATGGTTTCATTAAAAAAAAGGTTCCTGTGAAAGTTAATTACAAAATGACGGTTAAACACCTAAAACAAAAACAACAAGAACAGAAGGATAGTTGTGCCTCAGAATAAATTGACGGTCACGACCAATCTGCCCAACTCAAAACATCCAAATTAAAAAACGACAAAAGGAGACCAAGTTGGAATAGAAAGTTCATCCGCGATGATTCAGCAGAAGACACGATACAACCTCATTGTTCTGACTCGTGATACACAACAAATAGCATCATTATCTAAATGTGTTTTAATTTCATATCAAGTTTCCCTTTGGAAAAACGGATTTTATATAATGAATTCGATTTATCAATCAATACAGCACTTTTTATTATCCCAAATATCATAGAAACAAATAATAATATTAAGAAAAAAAATCTTTAGAGAATATTTCTCTAAGAAAATCCATCAACAAAACTGACCTACAGTTGGCAAAACACACCAGCTATTAGGAAACTGTAACACGAGCTCACATCTGTTCCTAATAAATATAAACACTGTATCCGTAACCCATATCTTACTGAACCTCTTTCTCTTTTATGAGAAAATCACATAATCTCACCGGAAGTATTTTTGAAATAAGAAAAGTAATCATAAAGTTAGTTTCCACCACTTCATTACATATCGTAACTAAAAAAAAAAGAAAAAAAAAAAAAACAACAACAACAAGGAATGAAGCAGGTAATCAAAAATTTAACAGACAATAACAGACCTTTCGTTTAAAAACGCGCACACACATGTTGTATATACAACTACAACAACAAATGCATCCGTATCTAGTCCATTGCTAGACAAAGGTCCCATACATATCTTAAATCATGTCTGGGGTTTGTCCATTTTCATCACCCCGCTGGCCACTGCGGATTGGTGATAGTAGGATACTTCAGTCTGATCGCTCACAGCAAATTAACCTGACTACTACTGCTTTGCTAATCATGGTTTTACATATATGCGTGCGTGTATATAGAATTCTTACCTACCAAGTGAGTGGTCCCAGATTAGACTCCTTGGTAAAGATGGGTGTCTGGACAATCTGTTAAAAATCATTTAGCCTCTATTGACCTTTTGAGTAAATCAAATAGCTGGTAGATAGAAGACTATGGTAGTTGCAACCAATGGGTATGATACTAGCATGCCTCTTCTGGCACCTCTATGGAAAAGGGATATGATGAAAAACAATGTATGTCCAAAAAGTATACATATGTATGCATTTGTAAATAGCGTAGAGTAATGATTTAAGACATCAGAATTAAATATTCTAAAGATGGCATCCTTGTTCAACAAACCCTTCAAGACACTGGCCAACCATCCCAGGAAGTAGGAACTGACAGCTTTCCACAAAGGAAATGAAGATGGATTACTTCAGTTTCTAACGGCACTCGTCTTTACTACATTTCGCATAAATTCTTGAATAAATCCATCATTTTCTACATTTTTCTTTAGACCAGCAGTTCATATAATATGAAAACTTTCATTAAGCCATTTAATCCAATAGGATTTTCCTTTTTAAATGGGTTTCTTTATTTCATTAATTTCAATGTAGAATATCAACCGAACAGATCATATAAAAGCTTGCAGTGACCTGAGAAGAATCTAAAATTAAATTGACTCCTATCATTCATTTATGTTATCATTTCATCGTTAATAACCAATTACTGGGAAGAGCCAAGACAATCACAATTCGCCTCATAAGAAACATAAGCAGGAAATAGGATCCAAATTGGAAAGGAATATGAAGAGCTCTCTCTCTCTCTCTCTCTCTCTCTCTCTCTCTCTCTCTCTCTCTCTCTCTCTCTCTCTCTCTCTCTCTCTCTCGTCTTATTTCAAGAATACCGTTCTAACTCCCCACATCTCCTTTCATCCCACAACTCCAAATGAAAATAATTGCTTCATGCTATTGTATGGACATGTGGGTGATAGGGACTTCGTAATGTGAGCCAACCGCAGTCTATATCTTCCAAAGGTCGACGACCGGGTCGTTAAATCACCACACACACACACGCACACACACATATATATATATATATACACACACACACACACACATATATATATATATAATAATAATAATAATAATAATAATAATAATAATAATAAAAGAAATTGTAAATAAGACACAAAACCAGGGTGAACCCATTAAATACTCCAATGGATGGGATTTACCATGCTGAGTCTTAACGTAATGACTAATCACCTTGGACTACAACATATTTATCAATAGATTTAAAAAAAGAAAAAAATGGCACCTTAGAATTCACACAAAGGCCTTCTGATATGAGACTCACTCCTCATATGTAATTTAAACTGATCGGTAGTGAAAATTCTGGTTCATTTTGTCCTTATTTAGACGCTCTGAATAATGTTCTACTAATCAACAGCAGATGAGAGAGAGAGAGAGAGAGAGAGAGAGAGAGAGAGAGAGAGAGAGAGAGAGAGAAAGAGAGAGAGAGAGAGAGAGAGATCCGACGTGTGATGTTTATAGCAGCAATAGAGCAGTGCCCTTCAAAGAGACGTCAGAACTCGTCATGCAGGGCAGAAAACCACCTTGCCAGACAGAATATGTGCAATGCATTCCCAAATTCGGAACTCATCGACTAAAGGAATCTCAACTCCCCCCCCCCCCCCCAACCCAATGACGCTTGGTCCACATGCACACGGAAAACTGGTTGTTCGGGGGTGTAAATCAATAAAACGTCCCCTTGACCACCCCGCCAACTTCAGACCATTTCCAAATTTAGTTCTATGTCAATCGCCTGCATCTTCCAAAAAACACCGGTCAAGAAATGGCAAGAGAAAAGTGAAAAGAAATAGGGTCGAATCACTTCCAAACACCATCGAATCCAAATGCTTCACGCGTCTCGATGGACAAAATGAAATATCGACCAATGCATCACCAGTTATCAATCGTGATCCTTTCCTTATGGTCTCTCCACGATTCCACTAAGTATCAGTCACAATCTTCAAGCCCTTCTATGATCATGAAATTGCGCAGGTACGAAGTACTAAAATTTAATGAATTCTGGGATCTGGCTGGCAGAGAAAAGTTGTAGGGAACGGAGGATTTTACACTATTTTTACATTTGCCCTGCATGTATTCACACGATCAATGTACAGGTGGGAGTGTGTGCATGTGTGTGCATACATAAATCTGATACTCGCAAAATTCCAAAATGAGCCATGATAACAAAGTATATGAGCTCTCCATTAAAATAATTCTCCAACACTGCAATTTCTTTAGGAGAGAAAATAACCTTTATAACCTTGTGACGCAGTCTTTCATATCCGTAAACTAGCTAACGTAACACCAATCATTTCTGAATATGCATCCAAATACTGCATAACCGACATAAATATAACTGACAGAAAGAGAACGAAATGTGACAGTTATATGAAACAGGAAACATCAATAAATGTTCACCAAATTTCACACCCAAAAATATATTTGAAAAATGACAAAAACGTAAACAAAAATAAGTAGTTATAATAATAATAATAATAATAATAATAATAATAATAATAATAATAATAATAATAATAACAAAGTAGAATAATCTGTAGTAAACAGCATGCAAAACCCTTATTTCATTAGAAACCTATTATAGCAGTAGATCTAAAACAAAAACATACAGTAATTTCTAAAAACTATCCTCAAAGATGTCGTACTCTCTATCACACTTTTTGCGATTCTGACATTTGCATGATACTCTTCTCTTTTTGTCAATGAAACTGGTTTCGCTTTAATTAACGTCTCTTCTTTCATCGCATTTTTGAACGGCTGACAGCATCAGGCTTCCTGTTCCCACGTTCAGAATACTTGAATTCTTCGTTTTTATTATGCTTCAATTTTAAACCTCGAATGGGATAATTGTGTTACATGCTAGGTATTATAAATAGAAATAGATTCAAGTTATTTCATAAATGTTAACAATTAATAAAATAAACTATAAGGTACACTATCTGCAAGTAAACTAACATTAGTATAAACTCATGCATATCAAAATATAGAGTATAGGAAGGGTGAGCAAATCACAATATTTTTTTGTTTACAACATAGTACACATCACAATAAAAAGGGTGTAAACTGGAACAGGCACTAGGTAGAGCGCATACCTTCGCCTATATCATGTATATCAAGAGATAGGCAACCGAATTAATCATATTTTGTCACAAGTTTCATGCAAATCAGATAAAAATTGGCCACGGTATGGCAAAACAATGTTTTTTTTACGTTTTTGTGACCTTGGTCTTGACTTTTGACCCAATCACTACTAAAATCTAACCAAATTGTCCTTGGGTCATGGCCAATCATCCCACTAAATTTCATGAAATTCGGTCAAATAGTTTTTGAGTTATGTGAATCACAAACACATTGCGAAGATAACTACACCATAGCTTTACAATATGTATTAAAATAATAATTCAGTCTGCAGTATTTCCCGTTGATCCTGTAGGCGAGTGAACTACGACAGTAGAGAATACACCAGGGCCTGGGAGAGAATATTGCGTATCACCTGTCTATATAAATAATCAAACACACACACACACACACACACACACACACATATATATATATATATATATATATATATATATATATATATATATATATATATATATAATGTGTGTGTGTGTGTGTGAATGTGTGTAAGTATGTGTAGGTGTACGTGTTCCTCACTAGAACAGGATGGTTTGATGCAAATACCCATTGGTAAAAATGAAACTGCGTATATCCTGACAGGTTTCGCCTATATTCCCGGAAGGGAGATTAGAACAAAACAAGCAAACAAGCTCCAAAAATTCCCAAAACCAGTGCTTGTCTCCATTATTCACAAAGGGTTCTTTGCAATATTTCTTCATAATACATGATTATCAAATACTACTTTCATTATAATGTTTTCTGAAGGCATATCTTTCTATGCGTCTTTCCAACTAATGTCGTGATTACTCTTATTCACATAATGGCAGGCTCTCAATCTCTGTAATTGTAATGTTTCAATAGCGAGGCAACTTTTTTTTCTACTTTGTACCATGTCTTCCTATTACAATCATTAAAACGTATTTCATATATGCATTCATTTATTCATGTTGAAGATTCTTTAATCTACATAACCTTGAGCACTTTAGTTCTTTAAACAACATTCATGCCGAAAGGTATATTATTCCAGGCATTATAGGTATTGTATAACGGAATTGAAAAAAGGGTCAAGCTCTGAACTGATGACAGATACGATTTTAAGAAAATGAGTAGGGTTCCTTTTAAAGTGCACTTACCTAGAAATAATTCGGATATGGAGTGTAGGAATTATATATATTTGAATATATAAGTGTGTAATTGTAAGATGCTGGAATCTCCTGACATCGTCTTACCATTACTACGTTACAGATCATATAAATCAGTCGCAGAGATCTGTGCCTGGGTGACGTTCCCTAAATTGGGCCAAAAGTAGTAAAAACGTATTAATCTAATTTACCTGTCAACTTACTCTCCGCCTGATATGGTTGGAAAGGTATAAATTATGTAAGACATTTGGAAAATAGCTTATTTAGTGTTAAAAATCATGTCACACTATATGAATTACGAAATTCAGTGGCGGATTAAATTTTGCATTTTAAGCATATAACGGACATAAACACATAGAAGTATAGATGTATGCATCGTACATATAAATATTTCTATAACTACAAACAGAAATATTTTAATCTTTTAGCAAGGACTATTTTAGCTCCCTAAGTTGAAACTTCTCTATGAAATGCTATTTCATTTTACGACCTAAGCAATGAAAATATTTGTATATATTTTGTAATTCCAAATCATACAATTTCTGCTGAAAATATTCAAACGTTTCACAAAATCATAAAAAAAACGAACATAACCAATTCATGTGTTTTTAAGAGACGTAGGTGGCATTTGACAATATCCTTGTCTAAATATAAATAAGCGACACCCAGCGTACTTTCTCGTACAAAAGAAAAAAAGACTAAAATAACAAGTGCTAAAAACGAACAGGCAACAGCACATTCCATTCTGACACAAGCGTTGCTATTACTTACCTTGTGTTTTGATGACTCAAACTGACATAGCAATTATCTAAATTACTTACTGTACCCAAAACACCAGAGGAATTACAACAATCCCAGAACACCTAAACCTTTTACCTTTTCATGGGCCTCGATCAGAGAGAGAGAGAGAGAGAGAGAGAGAGAGAGAGAGAGAGAGAGAGAGAGAGAGAGAGAGAGAGAGTAAAAACTGAGCACAAAGTAGGGTTTTTCGCTATGTAAAATTAATAATGCTACAGTATTCACTTAAAACTAAAGGTTGACGACAAATAAAGGTTAAAAAAACAGAGCATAAAAAAACAATGATAAATTTTTGTATCATAAAACGGTCCTATCATATAAAAATTATGGGACCTGATAAAAATAATGTTTAAAACTAAATTCTACTTCACGGGAAAGCAGTAAAATAAAGTTGTCTGTGGGCTTTCTTTACATAAAGAAACCTGTACTCGAATTAAATCAAATCATGGGAATCTTTTTAAAGAGCAATAAAATCTTAGGCAAAAGAGATTTTGATGTGAATACAAGGGGGTATTAGACTATTATTGCTAAAATATTATAAGGACGATACTGATATAGAATAAGAAAAAAAAAAAAACATTACTTTGAATGACATGAAAATGTGATTAAATCAATGCCACGCAGTTTTTACTTAAAGTTAATGTCATGAAAGAGAATTAGAATTAGGAGCACAATGTTTATTTCACGATCAAAGAATTTATGTGTCTCCAAAAGTGTATCTTCTGTAATAACATTAAAAAACGAATTTCCTATGTCAATTGAGGCTAGAAAACGAGGGTTAAGCTATATAACGCCGATACAGATGCAGAAACTGAACGAACATTAAGTGGAGAAAGAAAATAAGATTCTTATACTGGATATCCAGAATACTTCCTATTCATATGTTATCTAATATTAGTGAAGAACTAAAGCTTCGAATTCCATACGGTTTCGATGACCGGTCCATGGTCTTGGAACCGCATACACAATCAATAAAAATGCCTTCCATTACAGCATGCGCTAAGTTCAAAAAATATTTAGGAGAACATAAAACATCATATGAAATAAGTAAACAAGGCAGTATGCACAAAAATTCTGCTAGGATCCCAGGTACATAGATTTGGTAATAACTGTCAAATATAATTCTGCATTTTCTGCACTAGCAAAAACCACTCGTAATAGTTAAAACGGAGGCAGAAAATAAAAGGACGGCTATAACACGTCATGAGAAGCCCTCCTTCACAGCAGGATTTCGAATAAAAGAAGAATCCTTGCTCAGGAGGATTATACATCCTACGATGCACGATACTAAAGGTCGCATTCGTGATCCCATAAATTGCATTTTATTGGTGAGTTACCTTGACGAGGTGGAACGAAAATGGAGAATGGGAAAGTCAAAATGACAACTGACAGCAAGGAGAGTCGATAAAGCTGTACGAAAAAATTATGAAGACAAGGATATGGTGATTATCTGTGTAAATATAAATAACACTAGATACACTAGTTCTACATAAATTACTATTTTTAACTGTAGCTTATTCTAAAGAGGCTAAATGGAAAGATTGCTGAAAAGGTGAGATGAACAAACAGAATTTAGAAGGTAGAAGTTGTACTGACCAAATTTTCATTTTAAGACATTGTACAGCAATGTGTAGAATACAGTAACCAATTTTTGATAACATTTGTGAAATATGAAAAAGCCTTTGACAGTGTGCAAGGGACAATTTTGTGGAGAGTTATGGGTTATTATAGAGTTCCTCTTAAATATACGTAAAAAAGTTGGGGATAGTGGACTGAACTGGATTGGTAATAGGAAACTAGCTGACCTAGAATATGCTGATGCAGTTGTCTTATTAGCAAAACACCGCAGGATTTGCAATGCTTGCTTACCAGAATGCATGAAATATCCTTTGAAGTTGGGCTTAAGATAAATAGAAGAAAGACAGAGATGATGAGAACGGAATATGCAAAGGAAGATGATATATCATTGGAAAGAGAAAGGATTAATAAGGTAGAATCATTTAAATATTTAGGAACTATGATCTCTACTACAGGGTCTTTAGAATTGGGATTTAATGAAAGAGTGAAAAAGGCAAACCAGAGAGTGGCACAATGGCTAGGTTAAGTAAAATTAAATTTCATATAAAAATCAGGCTATATATCAGTTTAGTGAGATCAATGTTACTGTATGGACATGAGTCGGGGTATGACAATGAAACAATATCCAACAGATTTAGTAGATTTGAGAACAAATCCCTCAGAATAATGCGAATTAAATGGTAGAACAGGATTATAAATGAAACTATAAGAGATTACCCGAGTGCCGTATGTGGATGAAATCATGGTAGATCGAAGATGGTTTGGGTATGCTCTTCGCACTCCCCAAGAGAGGTTATTTCACCAAACTTTTAACTGGGCTCCACAAGGGACAAGAAGTTTTGGAAGACCCAGGCCTACATATCTGAGAACTATAAAGCGTGAAGTAGATGATGAATGGAGAAGCATTGATTTAAAAGTTCAAAATTAAGACGACTGGTGAAATCTAACGAAGGCCCTTTGCGTCAATAGGAGGGGATGATGATATATTCATGTATAATATATGCTGCGAAATAAAGACTTACCCACAGACAAGGATATATAAAAATGCCAATGGAATCACCAGTACTCCCACAAAGCCCTTCATTAAAAGATCTGCGAACGATGGGGTTAACATTTTCATACCTCACATACTATGAAATATGTAACCCTTTACATCAGTATCATCATATTTTTCTCTTGACATTTACGAGAGTGCAGCATTCCACCCAATCCATGTTCGAGACTGAATGTCTTCACCATCGACGGCATAAATATCAAATGTTTAACGGCAGTTCAGCCAAACTACAAAATAAAAAAAAAAAAAACCCACAGGACTGGGCCAAAGGAGTTATCTTCAAATGGGGCGAAAATCAATAGAGGAAACATTTTAAGATGTTGGATAGCCCGGCGAGAACACAGGAAAGGGATTTTAATTAAAAAAGTAAAATACGCAAAGCACCGATGCTGGGAGATGAAGTAGAAAGATATTGTACCAAAGATGGGATACTGTATGTAAGCATTTACTAGTCATAGCATATTAACAGAACGTGAGGAAAATAAGTCATTATAATAATAATAATAATAAAATTCAATTCACCTGAACATCTAATATCATCAAGACGATATGCTTTTAAAGGTTTCTTAAAATATATAATGAGAAATCAAGAGAAAAATATCGCTTAGTCTTCTGCATCCCTTGCATCCTATTACTTAACATGGTCAAAATCGAATAGATAAAAAATATCAACAGCAGCGAATGCGAATGGCATGTCCTTTACCTCCCATAGCAATGTTTAGCTCTTTTCATTCCCTATACAGAAAAAGGTAGTTTACACAGTACTGTAATGACAAGAACGCAAACAGATACATACAGGTTCGCCTCCGTTCTTAACAATTTCACCGTAAGACCTATTAAAAATCTACTTAAAAATTAAGTTTATTCATGAAAATATATTTTAACAGTTTTCATTAACACGTATTTCACTGAAATTTCTACTAATACTACAGTAATAAGGATATCAACGTAAAGAAACATAAACGACTCATACTCCCAATATGAATAAACACCGAAATAAAATCCAACATATCATTTTGCTGAAATTCACCAATTGAAAATATCATCATTGGGGGTTACCTATGAAAAGTTAAATAACTTCCACGTAGTAATGAAATATGACAGAATAATGTTAAATTACTAAGGACATTCGCATCCAGTATAAAAAAAGTAGGGGAGGGAGACACAAAAATTACCCACTAGCATCTTAATCTTCCCCTTCCATGATAAGCCATAGGGATAACTGAGCGTCCTGTGGGGATGAACACGTACGTAATGAATTCTATCTGGGACATCTACAGTCCTCCAAACTAAGCGTTCCTTTTTCATGCCTTCAGCCACCTCGTCAATCAAGAGGGTAAACTTACCTGGACAAAGACAGGTGACAGGAAGAGATGAACGCTAACGAAAAGCCTCTCCTTGTGATGCTTTTACTTTACTATTCATCAATGGCTCTTACCTGCGAAAAACAAGAAGATAACATTAATTAATCTGAATTTTATTAAATAAAGTATTGGAAAGATCTTAATATTAACCAAACATACAATTATCATATACTAGTCATAATCACCATAAAAGGATAGTTAACGTCGTTTAATAGCACCAGCAAAATAATTCGCCTGATACAAGATAAATTGCCATTAATATATATATATATATATATATATATATATATATATATATATATATATATATATATATATATATATATATATATAATATACATATATATATATATATAATAAAAACGGAAATTGAAATAATCTTTCGGGAAATGCCTCATAGAACATTTAACAGGTCCCATATACTTCACATGAAGTTGAACGCACCCCACATCCCACAATGCCTAAGTAGCAACCTTTGTTAAACAAGACATAAGACTGATTGATTTATCACTTGAATAAACCCGCGTTAAGGGAGGTTTATTCGAATATCAAAACGGTGTCAGGGGTGATTACATTATTACCTCAAACAAAGAGGTTATGTTTTTAGTTAGGTTTGTTTCTTCAGCCGTTTAATAGCAACATCATTCAATTTGTTTAATAAAATAATATAGAAAACGGCCCTCGTGACTGGTAATGGTTGGCGAGATAGATATCAAACTTCTAAGGAAGATTTTTTAGGACCATCTTGCACTGGTGGAGTTTTGCGGTCTCCGAACGCTACTGTCTTAGAAGAAGACTCTAAGCACTGAAATACTGATATTAATCAAATTACAAAACCAATTAAAAAACATAAATCTAATTACAACAACTGCGTTAAAGGAAATTTCTTCAAATATATCTCCAGCAGTCTTTATTAGAGAAACAAATTCGCCGTCTCCTACATCTCCCATAATTCTCAAGACAGCCAAACAAATGGGGTAAGACTTGCAACAAATTTTACTTAAGAATAAAGTCACGGTGAGAAACTGAACCTTCATATTATCTTTTAAAGCGACGGACAAATATTTGGCACTGGAGTTACGCAGTAGGCATAAACACTTGCAATTTACTTGTCGGTATGACTTCCAACAGACGGCGAAACCACATGGCATTTTCCTCCCATTATTCTGAGGTGTTTAATCATTTTTACTTCGGAGGATCAGAAAACATGGAGGTTGAAGATGATATTTGTTTTCTCTTTATTTCTTATCAACGTCATTAATATCTTTTGAAATACCATTTTGGAGACTAAGGTAAGCACTGCATCAATTTCTGCCAAAAAACTTACAACGAATTCAATGGAAGAATATATTTTCTCAATTCTCATTAAAGTTTATCAAGTAAAGAAATTCTTTTGCTCAAGAGTGAAATTATTACCTTTGGTGTACCGAAATGTGCCATCCTAACCAATTATAATTATCAGGGAAGTTTTTGTAAAGATCACTAAGTATCTGAATTGCGTCGGTCCTTAGGAGTTTGGAGGGACTAACTATGCCTATGTATGGCAAGTGAATCGAACTCTATATTACACACATACACACACATATGTATGTATGTATGTATGTATGGATGTATGTATAGATAGAAAGGAGAGGAATTTCCAACAGCTTTCCAACCTTTCACCTCGTGAGAGAGATTACTATCACAGTAGGATCACGCTTCCCTTTATTTTCTTATTCTATTTTAAAGCCAAGACCTTTGGTTTCCCGTCCAGCTGGCCCACGCATAGAAGAACTAACAAAAAGACAGAGCACAATAATAAGGAAGACTGAGCTTATATATGGACACAAACATGATGATATCCTCCAACGTTTCTCGTATGTCCATTGTGGAAAAGCAATGGAAATAATAGATGAGGAAATCACGTATCTTCCAGAATGAAAAGTTTCTATTAACAGCTACTGACCACTCAATACTTCGTTAAAATCTGTGATGGCGTCAATGAAATGCCTCTAAAATGCTCATTAAGAATAATACAATTCCCCAACTGATATGCCAACCGGAGCACAGATGCTGGCATGGAAACATACAGAGAGAGAGAGAGAGAGAGAGAGAGAGAGAGAGAGAGAGAGAGAGAGAGAGAGAGAGAGAGTTTAATGTCAAGAAATTGCATACCAATGTGTAATTCCTAACATTTTATTGTAAGAATGACCTCATTAAAAAGGAGAGACGATATAGTATTTGAAAACATTTTTTATCCAAATGTATAGTGACTGTCTAATATAAGTGAAAAATAGTTAACCTAGTCAAAACGAATGAACTAAACGTGGTCTAAATATTTCCTTCAAAGTTAAGTCTAGTTCTAAAACCATGTCTTTATCTAAGAGAATTCTCTTATGCTTTTATTTACATTGGTACCTTAGCTTTTGAAAATAACGTCTAACTCAATTAATTTTAATACTCTCACGATTGTATTTTTACACTAACAGTTTGTGTACTACTCTTTATAAAATGTAGCTTTTAGTGTCTATCTGGTATCCAAGTATGAAAATTATTTCTTTGCATTAACAAGGAATAACTAATTACTTCCCTCGACACTTCTAGCCATCTAAGTGTAGTTTAATTATTCGATCAGACGCGTTAAAGTAATCACTAGCAAAATATCAAACACATCCTCGTCAGTTCAAACAAATCAATAAAAAGAAATAAAATCGTAGAACTTAGTTTTACAAAAATAGAAAGCATGAAAATGATGTTCCATTAACCCTTAGTCGAAAGCACACGAAAACCTTTCAGGTCAACAATGTCATCCCAAGCAAATGCTAAGTTTCTTTAGCAATGCTATAGTGAAGAATTCGTTAAAAATCAAGATTTTAATGCCGAGTTTCGTTAGATAAGGAGGGACACGATGGTTCAGAACCCTAATTAGAAAATAGCCCCTTTATCTCTCCGGGAAGTGACTAAACAAAATCGTTGCTGGACCGAATGTCGGAAATACTTTCTCAGGAGTCTGCTAATGGGAAGAAGGGTGCAAAAATACTTTCCAGTACATGTACGAAGCCCACAAGCATTTAAAAGTTGCCAATTACTTTTTCTTTATTCTCTCTCTCTCTCTCTCTCTCTCTCTCTCTCTCTCTCTCTCTCTCTCTCTCTCTCTCTCACATATCCTTAGACATTTGTAATAGATGGTCAAGGTAAACTACTGACTGCTAAGCAGTAAGGGCTCGTCTCCTGCACTATGCAAGGATAACCATCAACCAACCAACATGGTTAAGTAAAATCATATCAAGGAAAATGTATCGTGTATTTTGCCAGTATATGTAAGTATATATATATATATATATATATATATATATATATATATATATATATATATATATATATATATACATACATACTGTATTGCTATGCAGGAATGAATGAAAAGACAAACTTCACTTTCTCCAATACTTCTATTTCACTATTATTTCCCGGCTCTTCTCCCAAGCAACAACTACAGCGGTAATAATAATGGCAACCTGTTAAGGTTACAATTACTATTTATGATCATAATAATTTTTTTGGTATGATGCATTAGGCAAATTATTTAATAATTAGACAAAGACAGCATCTGTAATAAATCTGGAAGAAGTCTGAAGATGTTTTCTAAACACTGATCGCTATCAAATTAATTCAGAGCATCTATCTTCTGGGCAATAATTTCATATATTTTGTGATTGTAAATGATACATTATCCGGCACTTACTTACAGAAGTGGAATCCAGACGAGACATCTCCCATTTGAGGACATCATCATCTTGCTTTAGAGATAACTGAAGTAAATGAACGGTTCTGTAGACTTTATAAGCTCCCAAAATTAGTTAATGGAAGACTTAGAACATGTATAACCAGTCGAGTTTTCAAATAACTATAAGGCAAAAATCAAATATACAAAGAAAACTTCTGTATATAAAATTCCAAAACGCTCTACTCAAAACACGATAATTTTATGAATCTATTTTCCAACTAAATACAAAGCAACTACCACAACAATACATCTGTTTAAAGTTTGAGTATGGACAAAAATGAAATATTAATCATTATCATCGCTTCAACTAACACACTTGAGGTACGGCCATGAGGGGGCTGTTTATTCGTGGAGACGCTTATAATGCTTGTCTTACTCTAAACTCACTAAAACGTATAACCTTAAGCTTACTACGAATTCACCATAATATGTGAAACGTTTAAGAGTTACAATCAAGTACCGTAAGCTTTCCAAGAAAGGCTATACAACAGGCACCTACAATGCTCGGTCCTGACATGTTCTAATCTGAGCCCAGAAGGGTGTTGCCAGTGGCATGTACAGTATATAGTACATACTACACGACATGCATTAGGATGTGGGGGGGGGGGGGATGATGAGTTAGACAAAGAGGATGGGGAGAGTGAATAAAACTTCGTCATTGCAGACAAAGTTAAGATGTTTATACTGACTTTACCAACCGGCACAAAATGCACCGGCCTCAAAACATGGCATATATTCAGTAATCTGCTATTTATAACACCTAATTGCCAACGATTTCTTAATTTATATTCAAGTCAAATATTCTGAACATTTCACAGTAATCATTAATATCATTCTTATTGTTCTCAGCTTCAATAGTTATTTCCCTTTCGTTTACGAGCATAATGTCTGTAACAGAAGCGACTACAGTCCCATGTTAGTGGTCCATGCCTTTGCCAGCTAATACTAATGTTTTTAACTTTGACGACAGAATGACCGGTAGTAAACCTACTTCGATTATATATTATTAGTAGAATCCTCATTATTATTATTATTATTATTATTATTATTATTATTATTATTATTATTATTATCATTATTACCACTAATGCAAAAATTCATAAATAATGTTACTCCTGTAATCTATTCTAAGTGAAAGTTGAACAAACAAAACGTAAAATGTTTTCCTTAGATCACTTTCATCATAACATTTTACCTTTCACGTGATACCTTTGGCTTTACCTAATAAATCTCACGTTATATATTGCCATATGACAAAAGTCAAGATTTTCCTCTTGCTATACGTTACACTGTTAAACCTTGACAGAATCAGCTATGCGCTTGGATGCTTTATACGGCAATAAGAATTCTCCCCCCTCCCTCATATGTCTTGTTACATCACCGTTGTAAAAAGGAGCTATGTGCAATGAGGAGTGGTGGTACCATCGACCCTAAATATCACGGGGGAAAAAGTTCTTCAGAGTTGTTTTAAGCTCGACATGCAAGACAGACGAAGAGTATTTCAATTACTCTATTACTGTCATCACGCTAAGGGATTATCCTTACAGTCAGCTTACATACTTTTACTGCCATCACGATGCACTTCTAATTTCATCAAGTCTTTATGTGTATGAAAGTATTTTCGCAATTCAAACACTAATATTCATAATATCTCGAACAGAGACGAGCACACTCTAAATGAAAAAAAAATAGCAAAACTAATATTCTACCTCAATAATATACACAATGTAACAAAAAATCAACATGGAATGATCAAACTTTGAAAAGTTCACAATGTTGAATCATTAAAATCAAGAGTTTAGTTACTCTTGGCTCATTTTTATGGAAGGGCAATAAAAATGTTCGTTAACTATAATAGCCTCTTGGAAGGAGTCTACATCCGATGGTTGTGAGAGACGCCCAATAGAAGTCGGTGCTATGAATTTTAAAACATAGCAACTCATATCTTTTTTTTAGACTTGATTTGATCTTTCTCGATGAGCAATTATCTCCCAGTATACAATTCCGTTAAAATTCACAAAAATTAGTGTAATTTGGTCATCAATTTTGACTTACCTATTCATTACAGACCTAGCACGTGTAAGAGAAACCATACTTGGATACAAGATCGTGTTCGTTCTACCAACGAATTTCAAGCACATATTAAAAGACATTGCTTTCTCGTCCCGAAAGATAAGTACATGCTTCCACTATTTGCTGCTGCTATTTACCTGCGGATATGCTAGTCACCGCTGTTTACCAGGTGCATCTGGTGGTCTCTTTTTCGAAATAGAAGAAAGGCAAAATTGTATTGGTTCTGTTTGCCTGCTTTCAACAGTGCTAGTATGCATCTCCATCTATGCTCTTAACTAAATTTACAATTTGAATTTATGACCTAATATAATAAGGGGACTCAAACGCATTTTGCAACCCAAGACCGCAGAAAGCTTTGACAACACGGCCAAATTTATCGTCAATTGAAGCTTTAAGCTCCACACACATTCTACTATAAGCTCCGCCCATATTCTACTATAGGATTTTCACTCCGTCACGTACATCAAGACGCCTAGATATTTAGCTTAAAACGGGTGGATGATAAGATCAGGCAACCCAGGAAAATGACCAGCTCTTAAAAGAGGTGAAGCTATATTGCTGAAATACGCCACCAGACAATTTAAGTTTATGAGTACTCGTGATGGGAAAATGTACCACAAGCGTTGTATAACGGAAGAAATAAGCTGGACTACCTCACGTTCCTACGTGAAGATCCACTGCATATAATTACTTTGCTATCGTTATAGATAGTAAATTCTAATTTCATGGGGAAAGGTTATGACTTGGCCATTGCTAACATAAGAGTTAAAAATTGCTGACGAGAACGAGCTAAAAAAAAAAAAAAAGGTTGCACACATAGATACAGACATATATATATATATATATATATATATATATATATATATATATATATATATATATATACATATATATATGTGTGTATGTATGTATATATATACATACACACACATACACACAAACGTGTAAGTGTGTGCATAATAACATCGATAGCGAGGCAATCAAGAGAGCATTAAGAGCATACTCTATTAAATGCAATTAAAAGTTTTAAAGAAGAAAGCAAAGCGAGTTAGGGTACCCGAGCAGGAGATTAGTTGGTTTGGTGTGAAAGTGAATCTGGAATATGAATGGTGTATGTCTAAATGGGTTTTTCATATCTATTATATTTTTCTATTTAACCTAGCCCAATACAAACACAAAGCAAAAATACAGTTAAACATGATACGATTCAAATCCTTTGTAAAAGGTGTCTTGGATACAACTAATTACTTTTTAAAGGCAACTCTTTCGACTTATTACATAGTGATTTACTGCAAACAATATACAGTAAGTCTAGTTAATGGTTTTCAAATCATAACCAATGAAAAAAAACATTAAATCTCAAGTTGACATCTTCATTCAAATCGAAAAAAAAATCTCACATGATACTGAGAATCAATAAAATAATAATTGATATACAAATACAAAATCTATCCTCTCCCTTGCCAGCTGTCAGGTCAGTGACATGAAGACATAACTTGACAAGAATGTTTCTGATCTCTTGGCAAAGGAAATAGGATAATAAGATTTATCACAACTCTCACAATAGGGTTATAGGCATAAAAGAGACCAGGTATTGTCGTCTTTCCGAGTATCCATTCCATTCTTGCTGCGGTTTGTATAATATAGTTCTCTATAATTCAATGAATTTCAAATTGTTTCTTAAATATGCTATAGATAGTAAGCTCCATTCATTAGCACAATTAAAAGCTAGTTGTGTACGGAAAGTATAAAGAGTATATTGGTCAAATAGATGACATGAAAACTTGGTACTGGTTAAAATAATAACCATTTTGCGATAAGGCAGTTAGATCATAAAACTTTTTAAGACAATACTTCAGTGCAAAATCGATAAGAGACCTCAACTGCTAAGGAAGTTGACAGGAGTATCAATAAAATACTTGCCTAAATAAATAGTAATATAGCAGCGTAAAGAAAAAAAATCAAGAATAAGAAATAATAAAATTAACGACCCAATAAATATGAGACAAAAGAAAAGATGAAAGTTGAGCTTATATAATCTTCCTTGAGCATCCTTTGAACTACGAAAATCTACTGACCATCCTCTATTTAGTTATCAATAAAGTCTAAGTAAAGAGCCCAATATTTTGCTTTTCTCTCAAACGATATCATTTTAGTGAGGAACAGCTCTTCTTCATATAAATGACATTTCATTATTTCTTAAACAAGCTTGAAATAAGCCTCCCACAGTTGCAAAAATAGAAAAGGAAATGCATATAAACGTGAGAGTATGTATGAATTGTTTATATATATATATATATATATATATATATATATATATATATATATATATATATATATATATATATATATATATATATCCAAATAAGAGAATCCAAGGAAATTCAAAAGTTCAAAATAAGGAAATATACGTTTTCTTAAGTAGGTTGAAATAGGGTCTCATTTCATAGTATATATGCGACTTATCTCTTTAAGACTGTTAGTCCTTTTTATTAATTTATACATGTAATATCTCTTACATTTATTGAGCTTGAAGCATATTGCTTTTTCAACTAATATTATAATAACAATAATAATAATAATAATAATAATAATAATAATAATAATAATAATAATATGCATATATACATATATGCATATATATACATATATATATATATATATATATATATATATATATATATATATATATATATATATATATATATGAAACTAACAAATCATAGGAAACCAAGCAAGAAGAGGTGAATCAAGAAGCAATCCTCTTCATCATAATCGGCTTGGCAATCTACAAGATCATGATAGATCGTGGTCCACTAAAGTTAAGTCTTCATTACAATGATATTAATTCACTTCATCTTTATTGGATGGCATAAGAGATGCTTGGTAACAAAAATGAAAACAAAAACATTAGGACGACCATCTGGTATTAATCAAGATATATCTAACAGATGGCTGCCCGTCACTGTTGAAAGGAAAAGACAACCCTATTGGCTGATGCTTTTGGAGGTGTTGACCCAAATGGTATTTTTACTTTGCTTTATTATAAAGTCAGCAGATTTCTTAGCTTCTACGTTGACTGTTATTTTTCGCAAGTTAACAAGAAGAGGTTCATTTTACACATGTTGGACATAATGTTACGCTATATTCTTCTGATTACCGCTCAATTATCCTAACTCTTTTATTATCCAAAGTATTTGAACGTCTTTTGGCAAAAAATCTACACAGGTAAGCTGAAAAGAATCATCTGTTCCTAGTTAGCAGTTTGAAATTCACAAAGGCCTTAGGACATGTGATTCATTTCTTAAAATTTACAATGATTCATAGAAATCCATTGATTGTGGTGTGGTAGTTCGAATGTTTGGCCTTGATTTTATTACTTTCTTTGACCGTGTTAATCGTGAGACTTTAGTTTTCAAATTTAAACAGATGAGAGTTGGTGGTTTAACTTAGCATCATTGATTAATTTTTAAGCAATAGATTGCAAAGAGTAGTTGTTGATAGAGATAATAGTCACTATACTACAGGATTGTAATATCTGGTTTTCCTCAGAGTAACATTCTCGAGCCATTACTTTACATAAACTCCGTCACTGAATCTCTTACTAAATATTTAGCTAAAATTAGTGCATGTTACGCATCATAGGGGATAAAGTTGAACCCTAACAAAAACCGTGATATGATTGCAAGTTGGTCAAGGATAGTGGCTCCTTTACATCCAGATCTTTGCACTGACAAAGTCTCTTCAACTAAAAACAAGCCATCAAAAATTATAGGTGTCATTCTTGAATGGAAATTTATTTTTGAAAACATCCTGTCTGTTTCTTCTTCGATTGAATAAAGATTACTGGTAATCAATTTATCCTGAGTATATGTTTTAATTCCTTCATTCTACATTGTTTTGAGTTTTGAACTCCGGCCTTGTCTGTAACTGTTGACTCTCATTTTAATTAGTTGGATATAAACTTTCGGTCAATTAAATTCCTTATCCATGATCTGGAATTTAATATTTGAAACCGTCGTTCAGTTAGTTCTTTGTACATGTTGCAAATTTTCTTTTTCATATTTCTAACCAGCCTTTGCATTCAGATCTTCACAGACTATTGCATCGTGTTCGTAGTGCTATGTATGCAATCAATTCTAAATCTTGCCTTTTCCATCATAAGAGTCAATATTACACAGTATTCTAGAAGTTTCAATCCAGCTCTGACCAGATTGTGGAATAATCTTCCTAATCAGGTAGTAGAATAGGGAAAACTTCAGAAGCTCAGATGTGTCGTAAATGCTTTTATTATTATTATTATTATTATTATTACTTGCTAAGCTACAACCCTAGTTGGAAAAGCAAGATGCTATAAGCCCATGGGCCCAAGATGCTATAAGCCCACGGGCCCAACCAGGGAAAATAGCCTAGTGAGGAAAGGAAACAAGGAAGAATAAAATATTTTAAGCACAG
>NC_090746.1:32779916-32787416 GCF_036898095.1 Palaemon carinicauda | reverse complement strand
GTATTACACAGTGAAATCTTGTCAATAATAAATTGGATATATACACATACCGATTTGTTAAGAGGTTGCAGAATAAAAAGAAGTCAAGTATTCATGGGATTAAAGGTGGGTTGTTATAATGAGGTGATAAAAGACAAAGACCGGCTAACTAGTATGAGATTGGTATATCAGGATAAAGAAAATATTCCAAAGGAAAAGGTGAGAAAAATTATTGCTCATATGTCCTCAGAGTTTAGGGTGATGAACAGACTGGGATAAATTAATTAGAACGATAGAATTTCTTTGATAAAATATACCAGAGGACTGAATAATTACCAGGGGAAAAATTATAGGTATAAAGGGGGAATTGCGATTGTGAGGGTGAAGGATTTGTTATGGTTTAGCTTTGTGAAAAGGTAATGAGTAAATGGTTGAAAGTTATACATGGAATTCGTGGATAGCCTACAGAGACATTATCATACTAATAACGTCAGAATATGTAAATGAGGGAGCGACTAGTTAAGAGTAAAATTGGAGCTGGGACATGATATACTGTATCAATAGTTATTCAATATCTTTTAGGATAGAATGATGCAAGAAGTCAGAAAAAATATTAGATGTAACTTCAAGATTAAGGTATAAAAAATGGAGTTTGATTAGTTTGCAACTAATACAATATTGATTGGGAAGTGAAGAGCAACTGCTGAAACTTGTGAAAGAGTTCGAAAGTCGTTACAAAAGGAAAATATTAGAATAAACGTAAACAAGAGGAAAAATCTAATTGAAAGCGTAAAGACAAACAATAAAAATGCCGGTGGAAGAATGGACACAGTCATTTTGTGGTGGAATTTGGATGCAAATTCCAGGAATTATGATCCACAAACCTCTTTGAATTTTATATATATATATATATATATATATATATATATATATATATATATATATATATATATATATATATATACACACACACACACACACACACACACACACACACATATATATATATATATACATATATATATATATATATATATATATATATATATATACATATATATATATATATAAAGTGCTGTGGTGGCATTTGGATGCAAATTCCAGGAATTATGATTCACAAACCTCTATGAATTATATATATATATATATATATATATATATATATATATATATATATATATATACACACACACACACACACACACATATATATATATATATATATATATATATATATATATATATATATATATAAAGTGCTGTGGTGGCATTTGGATGCAAATTCCAGGAATTATGATTCACAAACCTCTATGAATTATATATATATATGTATATATATATATATATATATATATATATATATATATATATATATACACACATATATATGTATATATATACATATATATGTATATATATATATATGTGTGTATATATATATATATATATATATATATATATATATATATATATATATATATATATGTATGTCCCAACACTCAAACTCTAATGACTTAGTTTTTCAAATAAGCCACGAATACTCTTTAATGTCGAATTCTTTCTGCCTTATATGTAGAGTAAATACAAATGAAAACTCACTTTAAGAAACCCAGCACAAGAATATTTGTTTATTATAGTATTTTCAATATCGGTCCCTTTCCGGATAAGAGTAAAAAAAATAAAAATTCACGGTAGTACAACCAATTATCATAGCTGGAGTGTGATCGAAGGAGCCTTTCCTGCAGATAATATTAACCTTAGGGAAATTATTAAAATAATATAATTTAAGACCAAAGATATTGTTTAAGACTTGTCTTTAATTATAAATCTTTAACTTGCCTTTTTGCCATGCTATTTCATATTACACATAAACTATCTATGCTATAAATAAAATGGCGCACATCAATAACAGTCTAGTGTATATGTAAAGACTCATAGAAAAATTGATGGAACCCATGTGCTTTTCGGCGTTTATTTTTGAAAAAATCCTTTATTTATTTATTTACACACACACACACACACACACACACACACATATATATATATATATATATATATATATATATATATATATATATATATATATATATATATTTGTTTTTTAATTATTTAGAAATGTACAATCACAATTTATAATAACATATACTCATCAAAATATATTTACATGAATAAATTATGTAATTAACATATATTCCCAATATATTTTTAATTAAGCCATTAAATCAAGACAATGTTAGAAACCACAAATATAAAAGAAAGCGAATCCTTGCATCGTACTTGTGTAGTTTGACAAGAGCACCAACATTCGATTGCCAAGACTATTGTCTTGCTTTCTCTCCCTTGGCCTTTCAAGCAGTCTTAACTTTTTTCCCGCAAATAAAAATAATATCCTACTCCTTGTGTAGACGCCTGTCGGCAACGACAGCTTGACTGACGTAAAACCAACACGAGACGGAAAAAGCAACGGGCAGAGCAAACACTCTCGAAGAGATCACTCGACTTGCTTCTACGTGATTTTCTCCCCGTTTCAGATTCCTTACATTTCCGACAGGTAGTTACAGGAATAACTTTCATCAACGTGAAAGATGAAAATAACTTGATTTTATAGATAACTGAAATGACGATGTTAAAGGGGAAACATAACCTCAATTAAAGGAAATAAAAGACTTTATTAAATGATTTGGTCAAGATAGAATTGAAAACAGAAATCTTGGAAGTTTATTCTTTTATGGATATATAGGAGTGATATGTACCGATTAGAACTGCAATCCATTTCATATTCAGATAATTCACATGGTTGTGAACATGAAACATAAAGGAGTTTTATTAATTATCTTTCTTGAAACGGAAATAAAAACTGGAAGAAAAATCGTAGAGCACTGATGCTTAAAGTTTTTTTTTTTTTTTTTCTTTTCCATAAATACGTTTTATACGGTTAACAATTCTTCGTGTTTAGTTTAAGACCATTGTATTCTGGACGAGCAATGTTTTCCCTCCGCATTTTCTCTATATACGCAAATGTATCACTTACCAATTGTATTTTGGCTTTATAAACCAAATAAATTGCCTTTGCAATAAGTAGAAGTATAGGTACCCCATTACTAAAACACTGCCAGAACCTCGATGCCTTTTCTTTCCAAGATAGTTTTCTCTTAGGAGCAATTCATTTCTAGAAATTTGAGAGTAAAAAGTTTGAAGCTTCGTGGATTCATTCCAGAATCTCCCTTTTCTTCATGCTTTAGGACACAAAATGATAAAAAGTCATCGAAACACTAATTTGTAACATTGTAACATGTTGACACTGCTTCTTTTTTTTTTAAAGGAAAAGTGAAGAAAACACATTTCCATTTAATAATAAAATAATAAAAAAAAGTTGTGGGTAATCAAGTCTCTAATATAATAATAGCAATAAAAAAAATACGAGCTATTTTACTGATACTTTGAAACCCCAGAACACAATTATTATTGACAAATTATTAACAATATTAGGACATAATGGGTTTGTGCACCAATTAATGATGAAGGATAACATCATTAAACAACATTTAGCTGATGAAATAAATGAGTTGGGAATTAAACGCGATGCAAAATAATAAGACGTTATGATATTTCTTGAGATAAAGGAAATTTACAATACACGAAACAAGAGTGCAGGCAATAATACGAGGTAATCAACAATATGCAGTGGATAATCTTGCTTAGGTGTAAGACTTGTCACAACAATGACTTGGAAGGTAGTTGTTTTATTATTCATACACTATGACAAAAGATGAGATGGCACTAAAATGATACATTAATATTAACCATTAAATGAAATTGAGGATACCTATATAGCAATCTAATAGGAATAATACGAATTTAGTTAATTGAGAAAACATTC
Source organism: Palaemon carinicauda (assembly GCF_036898095.1). Classification (NCBI taxonomy): domain Eukaryota; kingdom Metazoa; phylum Arthropoda; class Malacostraca; order Decapoda; family Palaemonidae; genus Palaemon; species Palaemon carinicauda. The sequence goes on along the minus strand of NC_090746.1, from coordinate 32,783,557 downwards.
TCTACCTAATTGGACATTCAAGTGATGATAATAACAATCATATTCCGCATATTACTGTATACGGTATAGCACAGTACGTAATAACTCTTTCCCGGCCTCTCACCAGCCCAGCAACGCGCTCACCACCCCCGGCCAGCTAGCACTCTCCCAACAACAGGTGAAGCGTAGGCCAAAAGAAACCCCACTTGGCTGGATAGTGGAGCTTCTAAATAGATTCCCATCTCTTCCCCGCTCTCTCGAGAACCCTTGACATTTCCACGCATCCAGCAAAGCTTCGTATTGAGGACAAGCGGGGGAAATACGTGAAGAATATAATGGGAAAAGAAACTAAGAAATCTGAGGTAAGAAAATGATAGACAAGACTGGAGAAATCAGCCTTGGTTCGAGATTATTGATGGCGACAGGATTCTTGAGCGCAAACACATACGATTCTGGCTTTTAATAACAATGATAAAGCAGCAATTGCAAATTGAAGATCATAATATTTTTGAGAGAGAGAGAGAGAGAGAGAGAGAGAGAGAGAGAGAGAGAGAGAGAGAGAGAGAGAGAGAGAGAGAGAGAGAGAGAGAGAGAGAGAATTACGAGGTAAGGAAACAATGCAAGATATATAGAATAACCTCAAGTTAATTCAATAAAAATGAAAATACATATAAAGGCCATCCATGATCCTAAAATCACTTTGTCAGTCCTACGATCAAATATAAGAATACCTCTGTACGAAAAAATGAATATTTTTGGAGATGTAAATCCCTTTTCTCATCTATTGGTTTCCCATGAAAATCTGAAATCCATACAAATACATAAAACGGAAAAATTAGTTAGTAATAAAATAGAAAGTATAAAAAATCCTTTAAAATTTTCCATTAATATACACAACCATACCTTTCCCCTCCTGGCCTGGAGAGAGAGAGAGAGAGAGAGAGAGAGAGAGAGAGAGAGAGAGAGAGAGAGAGAGGAGAGAGAGACTATGACAGTGATAAATGAAGGCAAAATCCACCATTAATTTAGTGTCTCATTAAAAAAAGTTCATTGTGCCTCCCATATTACACCATATAGTAATCGAGAACACGAGTTATCTATGTCGGTAATAAAACTCTCTGAGGGGCCATAAACATCTTTAGTCTTTCTATAGTTCTGCCTGGCTTAAAATTGTAGTATTTTCCTAAAAAAATGTTGATAATTAGACCTTTCTTTTTATTCTGCTGTTGCTGAGTTCGTATGGAAAAGGGGATAGGTATAGAACTACTTAGCCCTCTGCCATAACGGCAGCAATTAAACAACACACATATACATAGGTGCGTACACACATAATATCCATACATACATGTGCGTATACATAAATGATTTAGTATTACACAATACACAATTAAGGTTCTTTTTCAAAGAAAACCAGTAGAAAAGAGTCATCCGCAAAAAGGTATTCTTAAACTTGAACCATGAGTGGCACCACTGCTCATTATCCAAAACTTTCAACACACAAACAAATCCACAACAGCAAAACCGGTCGAGTAATATTTATGGGTCACTGCCTACTAATTCGTTGATGTTAATGATCTATTAGAATGCGATAAATTCGCAGCAGGAGGGAGATTAACTTGCGCTAAAGGATTATTGGCTATCAAGCTATATTTCTGGTTATCAATAACAGCTGAATTTCAACAGCTGTGACTGATCGTTCCGTCGAAAGACAAAGTACAATTAGATTTTCTTCATAATTAGAAAAAAAGAGTAATAATCAAAAAAAAAATTGGAACCTACTAGTGATAATTGCTTTAACTATCCAACCGATGTGAAACAATCACTGAAGAATTCGTAATACAGTGCAAATGAGATTATGAAAAATAGAATACAAACATTCGTCTGTAAATCTTTTTAAACCGGGTAGTAAGAATAAGCTCGTTGAAAAGCATCCTCAATAAATAAATTGTAAAGAACATCAAAATATGTAAAGAAAAGTGAAGGGTATTTTCATTTCCAAATCTATGCTGATGAAACTGGAACTGAAACCAGACACCTTTAGCTTTAATAAAACCCTTGTCATTTTTTAAGTAATCTTTTAGATATACTTAAAAAGATACAATCTAATTCCTATTCTGTTAACAAGAGAGAAATAATGTTCCTACAACTGCCAAGTAAATATTTACTAAGTATTCAAAATCATGAGACCATGTACTACAAAAGCGTCCTCCATGCTACGAAAAACTGGTCGTGGCATGCCAGTGGGTGCAATGCTGTAGCACTAATGACATATCCAATTTTGACAAGGGGAAGTAGGTAAGGGCTAATAGGATGCTCAAAGAGCATGGGGACACCTTATCAAGTTGATGCTATGTTTTTCTACCCCTGCAAAAGGAATGTTACGTTGTCTCGCTATTAATGGCGATTCGTTGTCATCACGCCCAAGACCAGTGGCATATCTCCACAACCAATTAAGGTTGTGTCAAGTTATCTAGTTCTCAAGTTTTAAATGCAAGTGACAAGGACATGCAAATGGAATTCCTTTTACATCTTCCAACAACAAAAAGGTGTGGCTGTTGATTATCGATAAGGCAACAACAGCAATAGAAATACTAAGTGTCATAATCATTTAGGAACAGTGCGGCCAGCATAGCTTGGAGGTCCTGTTGGTATCTTATATTCATAGCAGCTTACTCTTCAACAGGTGCAAGGAGGATGGCCAGATTCTTTAATTGCTGAAGTACTGCTAAATATTTACACCTAGAATGATTAAGTACAAAAGCGTTGCAGGTAAAATTCACGATAAAACAATAACAGATAATTCTAAATCTCGATCATATCCAACTCAAGAAGCTTCCAAAAATAATTAATTCCATTGGTTGCAGTGCAAAAGAATTGCTCAAGCTAGAAAAAATGGATGTAGGAAGACCTCGTCATAAAATCCTTTCACGTAACATATAGATGTATATATCGAGGGAGGGAGGAAAGTAAACAACTATTTACTCTTCGACCAGGGGAAATGTGTTTGGTAATTTCAGACCAACAGTAAAGCAAAGTCCACTCCAAGTTATGCCACAAACAATAATCAAACGGCTAATGCTCCAAAACCTCGTAATAGGTATTTGTGGACACGAATACATTATCAAATGATTGACAGAAGCTTTCAATTTGGAAAAGCAGCTCTAACAACTACTTTCTTAGCGTACTTATTAAGATGGTCCCTTCTACATCCGCTTACGAAGTTCACCTATTCGTATGTAGGGAAACTCAGAAAATTTCTTTTCCATATCCAAGTCCGTCCATGATTACATCTTATCTCTTCTCACTCATTTCTAAATCACCATATAAATCACAGTCCGTCACGCGAAAAATAATTTACAGCCATCATCTACAGAAAACGACATTTATGCCAAAACCTGAGTTTGACCGGATAACCCTATTCTGAAATCTTTACTCCGATAGAGAGAGAAAAAGACCAGTGTTTCACACAATGAATCAAAAGATAAATGACGCCCTTATACCGCGTACATACAAACACACACGAAATTCTCGATTCCTTCTCTTTTCCTCCATTGTATCTCTCAGCCTTAAGCAAACACGAGAGCAAACACGTAATGGGAATCACAAAGGAAATGCAGCTTCCCCAATACGGGAGAATGTTATGAAACGCAACACCACTGCAT
>NC_090746.1:32752416-32769916 GCF_036898095.1 Palaemon carinicauda | reverse complement strand
TTGAGGCAAAAAAGAATTCCAGATAGCAAACAGTGAAAGGCTTAATTCACGCCTACACCTTTAAATTGGAAAAATATATTTAAACTCAAATCGTGCTGATACTAAAGAATTCTAGTCTTTCAAAGGGAAATTAAGGCAGATTATTGAATTGTTTAAAAGTTCTTACTCTTAACCCTTGTCTTTAACCCCTCCTAGATTAGATGAGGACAGTAAATGTTTAGGAGAAATATCTAAAAGCTGATTTTCTTGCCTACATAACTATGACCGAATTACATTCTGCCAAGTAACCCGAGATAATGTTAGCTTCATCCCATAACCCCGTAAAAAAATACCGATTTATATATAAAAACAGCGGTAGTGTCGAATTCCAACTAATTTTAACCTGGATCAGTGCCTCCCATACAACAAGCATCATAATAGTAGATCAAAACAAGCTAAAGAGATAGAGGAAGCCTTCAACAGAACGGTTATTTGTCTCGGTGTCTAATGCTGACTGACACCCAATTAGCAGACATGCCGGTGAAGTAATCTATGTGCCAAGGCGGCTACTTTAGCATTCACTTCAAGGGCTCTGCTGTGAGATATTCTGCCTACACATTTTCATAATCATTCAAACCTTTAAAATAAATCCTGAATAAAATATGAAGGTTCGAAGACGAAGGATTAAAATCATGTTAAATAAAATAAGTGAAAATTTCTATACGTTGGGTTGGTAATTTCGTGATAGGAAACGTATATTGTTAACGATGAATATGAAAAATTCTGCCTTTTAAGCATACAGTGACTATTTTCAGCCTATGTCTTCCTTTAATACCGGAAGGGAAATTAATCCAAGAGTTACTTGAAGTTTCTAAAAAATTAATTTACTTGGATATATTTACTTTAAAACTCTTGAGAAAGTATGTTTTATACGCCAATGTCAACAACGATCTTGTTCCTCTGTTAAAACTCATTGGCCAAATAAAAAAGGGTGTGTCTAGTCGTAGTTGTGGTATGGATGCCTTCCTTATAAGGTTATGGTAATCTACGGTGAACATTCAAACACTTCAACTCTGACAAGCGAAATGCTCGTCCTTAAAGGCGTAAACGACACCTACCGCTTACCTCCACTCAATACCTGCCAATTGCAAACCACCATTACAAAAAACCACCTAATCAATCTGCCGTCTGCAATAAGCGGGGTAATGAGATCTGTGGAAATATATGCAATCATTTTAGGCGGTGTCAGCAAACCACAACTGAAGAATACGTTTATCCTCGTTAATTACTGAGGTATATAAATCTGGTTATATTTCAATTCCTTAATAATTACGGTGCAGTAATAACTCTTCAGCAAGCTTGCGAATGAGAGGACAGTAACGAATTTATGGGCACATTAAGTAACCTTCTGGGAGGCAAACGCATTTCACTACTAAGATTAATTGGACTTTATTACGGGATGGTATACACACTGATACACTTGTTTACAATCATGTTTTTCTACACGACGAAACTAATCGTAGCACTGACATTTTGAATATATTTAGCCAAAAGACACGAGCCATTTATACCCTTTATACTGTTCATAATATCCATGCACCTTTTTTTTCCCCAACATATTTTTATGAATTTGTAATTTTCTTTTTCAATAATATCCATGCACTTTTTTTCATGCATTTCTAATTTTCTTTTTCAATAACATCCATGCATTTTTTTTTAGGCATTTCTAATTTTCTTTTTCAACAACATCCATGCATTTTTTTTATGCATTTCTAGTTTTCTTTTTCAATAACATCCATGCACTGTTTTATGCATTTCTAATTTTCTTTTTCAATAACATCCAAGCACTTTTTTTTAGGCATTTCTAATTTTCTTTTTCAACAACATCCATGCATTTTTTTTATGCATTTCTAGTTTTCTTTTTCAATAACATCCATGCACTGTTTTATGCATTTCTAATTTTCTTTTTCAATAACATCCATGCACTTTTTTTTTATGCATTTCTAATTTTCTTTTTCAACAACATCCATGCATTTTTTTTATGCATTTCTAATTTTCTTTTTCAATAACATCAATGCATTTTTTATGCATTTCTAATTTTCTTTTTCAATAACATCCAAGCACTTTTTTTATGCATTTCTAATTTTCTTTTTCAACAACATCCATGCATTTTTTTTATGCATTTCTAATTTTCTTTTTCAATAACATCCATGCATTTTTTTTTATGCAATTCTAATTTTCTTTTTCAATAACATCCATGCACTTTTTTTATGCATTTCTAATATTCTTTTTCAATAACATCCATGCACTTTTTTATGCAATTCTAATTTTCTTTTTCAATAACATCCATGAACTTTTTTTTATGCATTTCTAATTTTCTTTTTCAATAACATCCATGCATTTTTTTATGCATTTCTAATTTTCTTTTTCAATAACATCCATGCACTTTTTTATGCATTTCTAATTTTCTTTTTCAATAAAATCAATGCATTTTTTATGCATTTCTAATTTTCTTTTTCAATAACATCCATGCACTTTTTTTTATGCATTTCTAATTTTCTTTTTCAACAACATCCATGCATTTTTTTATGCATTTCTAATTTTCTTTTTCAATAAAATCAATGCATTTTTTATGCATTTCTAATTTTCTTTTTCAATAACATCCATGCACTTTTTTTTATGCATTTCTAATTTTCTTTTTCAACAACATCCATGCATTTTTTTTATGCATTTCTAATTTCTTTTTCAATAACATCCATGCACTTTTTTATACATTTCTAATTTTCTTTTTCAATAACATCCATGCACTTTTTTTATGCATTTCTAATTTTCTTTTTCAACAACATCCATGCATTTTTTTATGCATTTCTAATTTTCTTTTTCAATAACATCAATGCATTTTTTATGCATTTCTAATTTTCTTTTTCAATAACATCCATGCACTTTTTTATGCATTTCGAATTTTATTTTTCAATAACATCCATGCACTTTTTTATGCATTTCGAATTTTATTTTTCATTAACCTTTTCATTGTTTAATTACTGCTAATAAGTATATTTACTCGTTTTATTATTCATAGTGCTGCCTTTTGCTTACTGCACCTTTTACGCTTATGTTGTTTCTCACTCTATGACACCAGCTAATAATAGAAACTGCAAGTTGGTATACACGAACAGCGCATACACGAATACAGACATAAACACTATATATATATATATATATATATATATATATATATATATATATATATATATACATATATATATATATATATATATATATATATATATATATATATATATATAAATATGTGAGTGAGAGAGAGAGAGAGAGAGAGAGAGAGAGAGAGAGAGAGAGCTCACCTTGATCTTCTCTGCTCCAAGACGAGAATGCATAACCAGGACGAGAATAAACGATAGAAATAAAAATACCTTAGTCATTCTAATTGGAATATCTTTAACTGATACGAGTCTTTGAGCACCCACAACAATAATACCTAAATAAGGACGTATTCGTAACCTGGAGAAATGGTTAGCTCGTGTTCAACGCAAGAACATTCAACCATTGGGTTCCATATAGCATATAAAATGTTTTATAAATGGGTAAAGATCATCATTCAAAAAGAAAGAAAAAAAACTGGTGTATAATAATAAACACCTTTTTCAAATCTAAAATTAACTATAAAACTCATGGGAGGTCTCAATACATACCAACAATTCTCTAGGAGCAATTAATTTATGAAGTATCAATCCAGATAAATCGAAAAAATTCATATACTGAGTCACAGGTTGCAGAAAAATAATGGGGTTGACCTCTTTAGAAGCAAAAGGAAAGCATTTCATAAGTCTTCATTGTAAATTAATAAATTACTTATTAAAACCAACGGGTAAATACTATGGCTACATATTTGCTTTTCTTACATGCTATAGTGCTTGTATACTACGCAACTAAAATGATCAAACTGAAAAAAAAAAATCCAGTTTTAGTTCAATAAAACCCATTGAGAAATAACAAAAGCTATGGAAAATTCAACCAAATGTAAATCGGTTACTTTTCAAAATTTTGTATTTACCTATTTTAACTTTGACAAATTCCAAGACACTTAAAAGCAAAGATCGTGTCTTTTCAATTAATTCAAGGTTCAGCTCACTGAGCTAACTTGGATATTGGCCTTCAGTGCTTCCATTGCAGGCAATGGAGAAATCTTAACTGCTAATCATTCCAGTAAATTACCCAACATGTAAGAAATTATTAGCTTAATTTAACATGGAACTTTCAATCCACCACCAGGATGATGAAATTACCAAACACACACGATCGCGCGCACGGCGAAGAATTCAACATTTCCTAAAAAGTTAGTTTTAGTTCAATTCAAAGATATTCTTCACCCTAAGGATGATTTCCTTAGGGTGAAGAACATCTTTGCACAATTGACCGCTAATTGGTAAATGTGACTCACTTTGAACACGATAATGACCAAAACCAAGAACCAGTAACCTGAAAGACCTGTTCGCTTCTACTGCACAATCTACACGTAGATATTTGTTTTTATTCCCCCCCCCCCCAAGTAACCATTCTGTTTATCTTTAAACATTAATGAGTTCGTGGATGGAATTATGGATTCGTGAATTTGAGACATATAACCAGGAGCAGATGTTTGAGAGGCTATTCCGCGCCCAGGTGAAACTGTGGGAAACCTCGCAGTAGCACAACCATGTAAAAACAAAAGAGTTAAGCAGGAAGGTAAAAGAAATGAAGCAGAGGTTTACAAGAAGGATAAAAAGCTGATTTTGGAAAGAACGACCCTTCAGACCTACATAAATGGATCCACGCGAGGTTAAAAAAAAAAAAAAAAAAAACCATATTTTTGAAATGACACTGGACAAAGAAGACACTTAGTTTTTACTAAAATATAAGGCCAAGAAATAAACACTGGTGTCTTATTTATTTTTTTCTGAAAGGAAACAACACAGTAGTAATTTTCTCCTTAAAGCCAATCGAAAAGAACAAATTCATTGATAGTCTTTTATTTTCACAGAAAGACATGCATGAAAGAAAATTCTTTGTTCTTAATGGAAAAAAGCACAAAAAAGCACGCTACTTCATCAGTATCTACTGTATTTTCCTATAAAACTGCATCCAACTTGATGTGATGCTGCATTTGTCCTAGACAGGAAAGCTAAAACGATAACAATAACAAGTTAATTGACGATTCGTTGTTTTAAAGAACAAAGAAAAAAAAAACCTAGTTATGTTTTATTTTTCCGTAAAGGACTAAATAAGTGATGTTTAGTACTTTAATAAAAGGATGACCGAGAGGACTATAAAGAAATGCTTCGTTTTTCTTAAAAAGTACATCCAGGAAAACCAATTCACCGATACTACATTTTTCCCAAAAACACACTCAAGAGGATCAACCAAGGTTAGTTCCCTTTATTCTAAATAGGAAACCTCACAAAACAAATCCTGTCAAATGTCAGTGATCGTTAAAAGAACTCTTAAGAAGACTAATACAGTGATGCTGTGTTTATACAAAAAGGATACCCAATAGTGCTGGTCTAGTGATGCTTAGTTTTAAATTATAAGGACCCTCAAAAAGAGAAATCCAAGGAAACATTTACAGTGACTTTTTTAAAAAGTACAAAAATCAACAAAAATTATTTCACCGAGGGTTACAGAATTAATCAATTGATTATAATTTTTCATATATAAAACACAAAAAGCGGGCAAATATAGAGGCTTTTCCCATACTGGACTTTGAAACTACAAATTCCTTTATTTCTATTCATCGTAGAAAATCTCTATCAAATGATAATTGATAGCTCAAGTGTAATTCTACCAAATCATTCTTATTTCCTTATAAGGAAATTTGTAAGACAAAAATTCTAAAATATTTCTTCATATAACAACTGAGAATTATCAGCCATCAATTTCTTTAGAGGGTACTTCAAGTGTCATTATTATCCAAAGCATATATAACACTTTAGCCAATAAACTCATCCGGTTATAAATGCCATATTTACCTTAAAAAAACTAAAAACAACTTGCAATTTCTGGCATTCACATTTGATCCAAAGAAGTAGCAAAAATTAACTAGTTTATTTTAGAAAAAAAAAAAAAATCTACAACTGCCTAAACAATGGCAGTCAGTGGATGAAGAACCACATACTGATAGCGCATACACAGTTACATTTAATTTTTCATATATTTCACCTAGTTTTTATTCTTAATTTGCCTCGACCTAATGTAATCTTATCACATGCATGTTTGGATAAACGCCACATGGTTTCAACTAGTAACAACAATGAAATAGAAATATCAAGATAAGATAAAAGGAGCATTAAATATCATCGCATTTACTTCACAGGAATAAAATATAAAAGTTAAAATTCAACAGCCGATCCAAACAATGAAATCTTAACATAATTATAAATAGAAACCAGTATTTCAGATGACCAAAATAAGATACTAGCCTTTCAACTTTTAACCGAGGTAATATGAATATAAAACCAACAATTATACAATATCCCTTTCTTTCTTTACTGGCTCATCATATTATTGTATAAACTAAATAAATAAAGAATTTAGAGAAATACAGTTTGTTTTCTTAAATAAACACAACAAAATATTCGTAAGAATAGGACTTATGTACTCTCCAAACTACATAAGTTACAATTTAGATACAAAGCATTATTTACAAAATCTTAATTACTCAGTATAGAAATATTCCTAACACCAGAAATTCAACTAAAATGGCTCGTCGATGCGTTCATTTATATGCAGGTCATGAGGCAAAGGAATCGTCGAGAGAGAGAGAGAGAGAGAGAGAGAGAGAGAGAGAGAGAGAGAGAGAGAGAGAGAGAGAACTTTTATCTAATAAATTTCGAACACAGAAATAATTTCACTTGAAAACACAAAAACATAGTGAAAACACACCCATATATATATATATATATATATATATATATATATATATATATATATATATATGTATGTATATATATATACATATATATATATATATGTATACATATACATACATATATATATATGCATAAATATATATATATATATATATATATATATATATATATATATATATATATATATATGTATACATATACATACATATATATATATATGCATATATATATATATATGTTTATGTATGTATATATATATATATATATATATATATATATATATATTAAACAAGAGAAAGCATTTCAGAATAATAGTCCAGAAAAAACTGCAAAAATGACACCAAAACTACAATTACAATGAGAACCGCCTAACGAGAGGTCACCAATCTCTCCATGCATCCAATATAGAAAACGAGGGGAAAAAAAGAACATTAAAAAATTCAGAAAAACTAACCCCTGTCAAGGAGAACCATCCTATCCCCGAAGTTATACAAAGCGTTTCTTTACCCTACATACATATTTTCATCCACGCCCCACAGCCATAAAAGGCATACATCTTCATTCCTGAGTGTTTAAGAACCCGAATATTTCTCTCTCTCTCTCTCTCTCTCTCTCTCTCTCTCTCTCTCTCTCTCTCTCTCTCTCTCTCTCTCTAGCACAAACACAATGACATATGTAGGAATATATCTCACCACATATGATGCAAGACAGAAAAGTGATAATATTATTGGTAAATGAAAACATTTCAAACTTTCATCGCCAAACAATTATCTTGATGAAAATAAAAACCCGTCCATTAAACTCTCAAGAAATAAGACAAATGCTAAGAAAGTCTTGATTTGGAATCGCCTATAAAATAATTTGTGATCGTTAGTACTTTATAAATGCTTAAAATTACCTAGAGTTGACAATAGATTCATATAACCGGATATGTAACTTCCAGAAAGATACTTTAAGATACAACAGATATCAATAATATCAAGTCGCATGTCTAATGCAAACTTCTTTGAGAGCAACAATAGGAAAATGAGGAACACGAAGAAAGACTACATCAAAAGATATCTCCGTAATGATATCCGTAAATACAATGTTAAAGTTCGAAGAATTATATATGATACGTCTCTAATGGCAATTATGGTTATTGACATGTCATTTTTTATCCAAAGATATGCATGCAAAATACAGATGAAATTATTAGATGTTCTTTTACTGGTGAACATTCCTCTCACACTCCTCTAACACAAGCTTTTAAGCGACTAAACATGTACACAAACACAAATATAATATATACACATTATGAAAGTTGAAATTTATATAAAGAAATAAGCATTCATGTAACACCAATCAACTTTTCTCAGGGGTACTTGCAAAATAATCCGCATCGGATGGAGAAAACAAGAAAATATAAATATATACATGGGTTCTTCTATCACAGTTTACCACTTAAGCTCAGTCTCCGTTAACAGCAACCCCCTCCCCTCCCTCCCCCTTCATTTTCACCCCCACCCACCATTCATTGTTGCAAGACAGGTTGTCTGAAGCTCCAGAGAACTTGCCCCGGCCAGGTCCTCAGGCTACGTCATTCAACATAATATGCGATTCAAAGGAATATCGCAGCGCAACATTTTCTTGTTTCTTTTCCCATTCGTAAGTAAATCAAATTCACTTGCGTCTTTTAAATGTTTTAATGTCATTCCGAAACGATTTTCTATGGAATCTATATAATTTCATAAAGCAAGCGAAAAAAAAAAAAAAAAAAAAAAAAAAAAAAAAAACCCTGGGCCAGATTAAGACTCTCTTGGGTCAACGAAGTTACATGTCTTGAGTGAGACTGACCTGTTTACTTGCTTTTAGGCTTAGGCAGATCAGCAATAGTTTCATATTTCTAAGGTAGATTAATTCAAGTTTACTAGCTCCTTTAAGATTAGCCACAGGAAGAGACACATAACTCAATTAAAAAAACAACCCATTTAATCATGAACCAACTAAAAATATCCCGAATGACAATAAATTATAGTCACAACAAAATGCTCGTAACTGCAAGAGAAGAGTCCAATCGCTCACCTGGAGAGGCGTGACCTTTTCAGACTATAAAGGCCTTATGGCATAAGTGCACCAAAGATGGGGGGAGCATCACCTACCATACCCTCTTTCCCTCAATCAACTTTCTACATCCATCCTCAGAGAGAGAGAGAGAGAGAGAGAGAGAGAGAGAGAGAGAGAGAGAGAGATTCTTTCTATTCGCAATTAATTTATTTCATGACCCAGAAAACTGTGTAAGACTTCGCTTAATGAATTTTTCAAATTTCTATTTCTTATTTGCAATAACGAATGTCTTCATCAAGTATATTTTCATACATGGCAATTGTAACTAGGCCAGATTACTTTTTAAAAGCATAATTATCCTCTGTAATGGAATATCCTTAATGGCAATACATAACCCACCCAATGGTAACTATCCCTCAAGGTTCCATCAATACAAGTTTTGCAATAAATAAAAAAAAAAAACAAGCCCATATCGTACATTACACAGAAAAAAAACCTTAAAAATTAAGGAACAAAACAAACCTTAAATGTTACTACAAAAATACATTACCTCTCATCGACGACTAGAACATCCGCAATACCCTATTCCGAGTTCGGAAATTTCATAGAATTATAAGAAGTGATAGCATGACATAGGCGAAACCTAATGGAAAATTCCTGCTTCTATAAGACGAAAATAAATTCCATAGCAAAACAGAACGCCGAGGGATAGAAGCTTCTTTTTACAGTGCAGATCCTAAAGAACACTATATTATTTTCTTACTAGAAATTACATAAACATTCCTATTACAGTAACAGCCAAATATTTCTTGGCACTATGTATACAACAAAAGAATGATGGCCTTCAAATTATTTCGATCAGAGTTGAAGAATAACGCTCATCCATATCCAACTTATTTTTCTATACAACTGAACCAACATCAAAGGTTACTTTAACTAAGATTCGGCAATGTGATGATGGATTGGATTGGACTGGATTTAAGAATTTGGGGTATATGACCAGGCGCTGAGACCAGGAAGGTCATTCAAAGTCAAGTTATAATAGGGGGTATAGTAATGTTTAAAAGGCTCAAAGGTCGCTCAAGGATGGCAAAAGCAATGAACACTGACAATGGCCTAGCTAGCAGGCCAATGCCCTTGAGACTGACCATATATGCATATGATTAACGCCCATGGCCCCTCCCTAAACCAAGCTAGGACCAGGGAGAGCAAGGCAAGTGAGGGTTGGTTGCAGACATTACAAGAAACTATCGGGGTTGAGCGGAACTCGAACCCCAGTCCGGCAGATTGTCATGCAAAGTCGTTTCCAATAGGCAACCACAAGATAATAAGCAGTTACGGTGATCGATGTAACTTCAATAAAAACTTTATATATGTACATATATATATATATATATATATATATATATATATATATATATATACATATATATATATACAATATATATATATATATATATATATATATATATATAAAAGGCTTGAAAACAAGAAAGCAGGAATGTCAAATAGAAGGGACGAAAGACATCCAGAAAACGATTTACATTAAGCTTTATCCAATTTCTTTTTTAATTTACTCCTTTCATTAAAGATTATACGGTACCAATCTTGTGTTTCTGAACTGTCAGTATCCTAAGAAGTACACATTACCTACATCTAATAAAAGTAAAATATTTTTTCAATATCTGAATGTATCATAATCATAAATACAGAGGAGAACTAACAACAAAATAACGAGTGAAATCGTTTTCTCGAGGGCTAAAAAGTTAATCAACACCTTTTTATAAATTGTTTTTCCTAACACAAAAATATCCAATTTCCTTTCCATCATTAATGGGTTTTATTATTTTCCCTACTGAATTTTCTTTGGTTGTCAATCAAAAGTTCCTTCCTGTGTGAAGCCGTTTTACCTCGTGATCTGCTAATCAACAGCAAAATTTTTATTCTATTTTTAAAAAACAATAATTAGCTGTCAGTTACAGAAATTCTCTCTCTCTCTCTCTCTCTCTCTCTCTCTCTCTCTCTCTCTCTCTCTCTCTCTCTCTCTCTCTCTCTCTCTCTCTCTCTCTCTCTCTCTCTCTCTCTCTCTCCACAATATATTTATCGTATCATCATATTTGCATGAAATATTCGAAAAAATTTTGTTGCTGATAATTAACTATTCAAACAATTGAATACCATAATTGATGAGAAGATAATGCCTGTAACTATTCTAGATACTAAATTATTTTCCATTATTGAAAGGACAGAATATGCAATACTGTTATCGTTCTGAAAAAAAAAAAATCACTTTTATTATAAAACCAGCGATATTGAAACAGATGGTCAGAGCAATTCGAATATGGGCAGACTTATGCTCTACGGAAAAGTGTATAAATTTTGTCGTTAACGATTATATTGGAAAAATAAAAAAATCTTGAAAAAAGCTATTGTGGTGAATTTAAGATGTAAATGAGCTAATATATTTCTACGATATCATTTTTGTCTATGTTGACGAATACGTGGACAACGATAAAATAGCAGCATATTATATTGACAGCACTTGGGTGAATTAGCAGTTCTCCCTGTTACGCATATCTCCTTACTAGCCTCTTGACGGTAACCATCAGCTAAAATTTGGATTTGTAAGATACTCACAAGTGACATGAGA
The DNA here is from genome assembly GCF_036898095.1 of Palaemon carinicauda. Classification (NCBI taxonomy): domain Eukaryota; kingdom Metazoa; phylum Arthropoda; class Malacostraca; order Decapoda; family Palaemonidae; genus Palaemon; species Palaemon carinicauda. The sequence goes on along the minus strand of NC_090746.1, from coordinate 32,758,318 downwards.
AAAGAACTCATAAGTAAATGTTTCTTAATGGAAGCTTAAGTGGCAAAATAGTGTAAAATTCAACTTCAACCAACTATAAATCAAACTTGTGATTAATGGGAATATATTAAGAAATCAACGTTTTAAACAAAAATATTATATGTATGTATATATATATATATATATATATATATATATATATATATATATATATATATATATACATACATATATATGCAGAAGAACCACAGGGAAAATGAAAATACGAAATATACGCTGAAGTCCTGACTAGTTTCGTGATGCTTCTTCAGAGGACTGATCAGTCCTCTGAAGAAGTATCAGGAAACTAGTCAGGACTTAAGCGTATATTTCGTATTTTCATTTTCCCTGTGGTTCTTCTGCCTCTGAGCATCACGTTTTCCTGTGATTTTTACGCATATATATATATATATATATATATATATATATATATATATATATATATATATATATATATACAGATGAAATTGGAAAAAGATTGGCCGAGCTAAAAAAGTAACATGGAAAATTCTGATATTAGACGCTAAAGGAAAGTGTGCATGAACGTGAAATACGTTTAAGATATTTGGGAAACGTACGAATGATATGTCTAAAAAGGATAAAAGATGTTGGAGATCCGTATATAGAAAAATGATCTAATAATGTCGTCTCTTTAATAATACATCACTTAAATGCATCTTCTTTTTTTTATTTTAGTAAATTTACATTATATTCTTGTTATAAGTAAATTAATTTAATTAATTTTTCTCCTTGTGCATCAATAATGATCGTAGTTAAGTACATGAGATTTCATTTGAATTTTTCACACCCAGTTTCACTTTGTTACTTTACCGTTTATATTATAAGAAGATTCAGTTTTTCTCTACACACACACACACACAAAGAGGAGAGAGAGAGAGAAAAAAAATAAAAGAGATAAGAAAGTTCCTGTTTACAACAGTTTAAAGTTTGTCACCGATTGATAACCGAATTCGTGGAATGTGACACGGAACTGACTCTTTGGTTGCTGAGATGCATACCAAGAGTTTCACACAACTGAGTCCTTAATCGGTAGATTCTCTCTCTCTCTCTCTCTCTCTCTCTCTCTCTCTCTCTCTCTCTCTCCTCTCTCTCTCTCTCTCCATAGTGCAGTATGAATTGATGAAATACTACTACTACCAACAGTTATATAGAACAATATTTTTTACCATATAAAACTCATTAACCTTTAGTGAGTTATCTATTAATTACAACACAACTTGCCACGTTACAGCGCATATCTCGCCATTAGGTTTATAAAATAAAATGCTGATAACATATTACATTTTAAAGACAGTTCTTTCCTTGGAGAATAAGATTCGAAACATTCTATATCTATCAACTTTGAAAAATTTATTATGTTCTTAATAGAATCGTCTGAACTTTATTTTAAACATTACCTTTACAAAATTCTTATGACTTGTCTCGTGACGTATCATAACCGCGAGAATTTTCATGTTTATGAGATTGCACTCGCTCATTTTTCTGCACCATTGTGTAAATTGTGTAAGTAGACAGCAACGTTGCGCTATGAGATAGATAAACTTTACCGTCGGCAATGACCTCTACCATGTAATACACGAGAGAGATAGAGAGATTTTGTAGAATCCTTATAAGGTAGGTAGACTTAATTTGTCTGGCAAGACACACATCCCCTGTACTGCGTTAGATTACACGCCACCACTTGAGCTGAACTATCAGTCGGGCTTGTACTAACAGGGTGTGCCTGCTTATCCAACCTCTCTTCCCTGCTTGTATTCGCGCTCACTTGCATATTCTTTAAGACTGCCCGTGTGATTCTCAGGACTACTGACTGGCAGGTTGTGGGCGGCGAGGGAGTCGCTAGTCTTGGTAACCTTAGTCATCCCTTCTACAGAGGAAGGTGGTTGATGACTGTGTGCTTCACTGACAGCTCAGGTTTTTCTCTTTTATTATATCTGCCTCAAAGATAGCAAAGAATTGTTTTCTTTTCTTTTGTAAATTACATGAGAATTTGTAACCTGTTATAGAGGTGTTAAAATAAAACTGTTCGTCTACAGAGAAAAACACGGCAGATGAGTTATTCTAGTTTTCATAAGGCAACAACACATTCTAAAAATACAGACTTACTGTCTTTGTTTTTCAGAGAGTATTTTAGACACCTTCATGATCTATCCCTCTGAAAAATAAGTAATGTCGACATAATATATCTTTTTGACGATATGTCTAAGAAATATATTTTTGTGACGGTAGGCTACGAATTCATTAATGTCGCTATTATTGCAATAGAAGCATCTGTGTTAATGCTTTGTTTATGTAGATCCATTAGTAATAAGAGAAGTACTATGTTCTTTTTGTTTTGAAATATGTATCGTGGTAGGGCAATTAATAAGGGTTTTATTTGCGCAGGTTTATACGAGAGAATTTAATGAACGATGATGGACACACGTACATAGATAACAACATTCCATTACAGACAGATGGCTTTTCTTTGTGATTGAAATTTTGTGTATTCTAGGGGATTATCATAACTTCAATTAGAATTTTTATCATAAGGATGTTAACAAGGTACAGTTCGATTTTGATACATACATACATACATACATACATACATACATACATACATATATATATATATATATATATATATATATATATATATATATATATATATATATATATATATATATATATATATTAAAAAAATATATGGCTTATTTGAATATGAAAAACACGTCTAAATGGGCAAAATTTATCATATATATATATATATATATATATATATATATATATATATATATATATGAGTGACTTACATGTAAAGTCCAACGTGACAATTCGAAACCGAATAATGTTGACTAGACATTCAGGAAGAAATGAAGTCCAGGATATACTTAGGACTGCTATCAAATTCCTTTAAGTTGTACCTCGTTGTTACTAGATATATTTGTCATCATTCAGTGACTGAATTTCCCAAGTGTAAATTATTACAAGGGGCTGCCAAAATTCTGATAAGGTTCTCCTGTACTAATATTACTTATAAATTGATTACCCATATATTTTTATTTCAGTATAATTTACGAATGTTCTGATTTTTTTACGCGTCTTTGGAGATTTAAGATTAATTTTGAAACACTACTGTCAATAGGATGTTTCTTGAATAGATTTTCATTGAAAGTGTTTGCTTAGATGTTTTATAGGAGAACAAACAAAATAAATATCATCCACTTTTAGATTTCTTTGTACCCATCTGTCAAATAAATAATGCCGCTGGAAGTGAAACTTGACCGAGTTGTAGCGAAACTTATAAGAATATGAGAGGTATGAAAAATAATACAATAAACATGGAAAAAACAAACAAGAATAAGAAACTTCAGATTGGGTCTTTCATCTCGATAAAAAAAGAGCTTCAAACTGCACAGAAGTCATCATAGATCCGTTCCAAAATAACGATTACGCAATGGATTTAGGGATGGTTGGTCACTCGGCATCAGAGTGACAGTTATGTGACCGTTAGGATGATAACATCCCGCCTGAAGCCTTCAGGTAATCTTTGGTCTTGAGTTAATGTATGAGAACCAACTGGACTCCATTATATATGCTGCCAATCCAAATGCTGCTAAAGAAAACTTTATGTATGTGTCATTTTGCCAGCTTTGAGCGTTTTCTTATGGGTTACAATAGGGCCATTGTGCATTATAGTTCCATGTTGGCTTGATGATTTGTTTCCATTAAAGTAGTGGTCGAGTTGATCTTGATACTTATAACAGTGATTCTCAAACTCGGAATTTTTTTTTTTTTTCCCTGGCGATCTTTACAAGGTTTAGACCCCTCGACAAAACATTTTTAAACCAATTATAATCATTACAAAATATACTGTACAGGTATTGAAACAACACGTTTTTATAAAAAAAAAAAAAAAATAAATAGCCTATATTCAGAAATAGTAACATTAAGGTACTTAAATGAAACTTTTTTTTTTTAAACTACATTACATTTTATCAAAGATTGACGCATTAATCTGCTGAAGCATAAACTTCATTTTTATTTGACAACCAGTCAAATCAATAAGAAAATGCTACCCATATAGAACAAAAACATTATTTTACCAAAACAAATATATTCAGAAAATGACAACTTCATTTGTCAAATCTACGTTCAATGAGATGGGTGCATTTGCTTTGCCTGAACCAATTCCTCTAGATTTGGCTTTCTTTGGCCATTGCAACTCTCATGTCATAAATTTATATTACTTTTTCAATATGTTCCGGGATTTTGTTTTGATGGTACGTAGTGTGGATAACAGTGACTCACACTCATGGAAGGTTGCAAATGGAATCACCACTTTCAGAGCCATCACTAACTGGTGAACGCCAGACTGGGGTTCGAGTCCCGCTCAAACTCGTTAGTGTCTGGTCGCTGCAATCTCCCCATCCTTGTGAGCTAAGGATGGAGGGTTTGGGGAGCCTATGGGTCTATCTGCTGAGTCATTAGCAGCCATTGTCTGGCCTTCCTGGTCCTAGCCTGGGTGGAGAGGGGGCTTGGGCGCTGATCACATGTATATATGGTGTCTCTAGGACATTGTCCTGCTTGATAAGGCGATGTCACTGTCCCTTGCCTCGGCCATTCATGAGCGACCTTTAAACCTTAAATACTTAGTGGTAAATGGTGCATTGAGTACTAATAATATTAATCTGGCAAATCTTGCTTAACCTTAGCTTGAAAACCAGAACAAAGCATTGCAATCTCCGTCGGTACACACGCCAACATATCCAACATATTGATATTTGATACTTCGTTAAATATACCCTTTGCAATTGTTCTGGAGCTAAGAGTTTCACACACACAAACACACACACAACAAAAAATCTACTTTCAGGCGCTTGTCATGTACATATTGTACGTAGACTCAAAATTGATCTAAATTTTAAATATTCTGTTTACAGAAGGACTATGAGGAATGTAATATAATTGTATATGACAGATTTTTATCTCTCTCTCTCTCTCTCTCTCTCTCTCTCTCTCTCTCTCTCTCTCTCTCTCTCTCTCTCTCCTTTGAATAGTAAGCCATAGACAGAATTGTGTGTGTATGTGTGCGTTTGTGTGTATTTATCATTAATATTTGTTCTTTTTTATTTGTCTCACTCATTTTGTACTGCATACCTATCGCGGAATCATAAAATATTCCCAAGTCCATTTGACATCCATACAACTTACATAATTTCCTCTCTCACCATTTTATTCTCTTATAAGAAAACTAATTATATATATAGTGCGGTAAAGAATAATGCTTTTATTTTTTGTATTTGGATTATACTCCACGAGCAAAAGAACATTTGGTAGTATTGTAAATATTAAATGCCAAACCGTATAGTGAGAGCAATCCTAATTACAGTATATTCTTCGTATGGGGATGATGTAACAATAGGATTTGGTGACCCATTTGCGGTCGGACCACGGACCCCAGTTTGAGAACCACTGCATTACATAGGTCTGCCTTAATGCCATTGCCTTCCAGAGATTATCGCATCCTTTTTTACTTAACAATTATAGGAGTTCTATGAAACGCACGATGCAAAGATGCAGTTTGTCATAATGGGTGCTTTTTATGGGAAATCTGGTATTAAACTTCGAAGACTTCATTTTTATCATCATGTTGTTGCAAAAAGAGGTTTACATTTACAAGAACTCCCAAATAGTTCGGTAATCTTTTGATGTGCCCGACATTACGCATACCTATGATTACGTTGTTTGATGATGTATTGTGAGCATTGATAACACATCAAATTTTGTGTAATAAGTAATGCAGTTCCGGTGGGAATTGCTTTAAAAGAGATAATAAACATATATTTACACTATAACACAACTTCCAAATGACAGTTTAAAA
>NC_090746.1:32737416-32747416 GCF_036898095.1 Palaemon carinicauda | reverse complement strand
TTGGGTACTTTGACAGACCAGACAGTACTACATTGGATCCCTCTCAATGGTTACGGCTCATTTTTTCTTTGCCTACACATACACCGAATAGCCTGGCCTATTCTTTCCACATTCTCCTTTTCCCTCATACACGTGACAACATTGAAATTATCCCATAATTTTTCTTCGCGCAAGGGGTTAACCACTGTAATGTAATTGTTCAGTGGCTATTTCCTCTTGGTAAGGGTAGGAGAGACTCTTTAGCTATGGTAAGCAGCTCATCTAGGACAGGGAAACTCCCAAATCAAACATTGTTTTCTGGTCTAGGGTAGTACCATAGCCTCTGCACCATGGCCTTCCACAGTCTTGGATTACAGTTCTCTTGCTTGGGGGTAAACATGGGAATGCTGTTCTAACTTATTTCTCTTCCTCTTGTTTTCTGTTTAAGTTCTTGTAGATTATATCAGAAGGATCTAATAAAATTCAGCGTTGTTATTGTTCTTTAAATATTTCATTCTAAATGTTTCCTTTTGTTAGTGGGCTAATTTTCCTTGTTGGAACCTTTGGGCTTAGAGCATCTTGCTTAACCAACTAGGGTTATAGCCTAGATTATAATAATAATAATAATAATAATAATAATAATAATAATAATAATAATAATAACATTACAACTGTGCACAGAGACAAAGAAAAACAAAGAAAATAATCTTCATTGAATAAATTCACCAACCTTCAAAATTGAGTAATGCCAGAATGAGTAGAAATAAAATAAAATAAAAATACAAAAGCAACGCCATTTAGTTCTATTGAATGAGAGGCGTGGCGCTGTCATGACCATCACATTGAATCCCTCTCCCTGACCTGATCCCTCAGTCCAAGGCAGAGCCCTTACCCTAAAACCTTCAGCCATGCTTCTCTCCCTCCAATATCACGTCTCGAAAGTCGGGATGAGACTCAACGGCTTTTGAATGGAGCATAAAAGGCGTTGCTATTTTCACCAGCCATTAGGTGTTCTATCTCTGAATAGAATCTCTTTCATCGTGTGAATTGGAAGCCTTACTAATTCTGGAGAGAGAGAGAGAGAGAGAGAGAGAGAGAGAGAGAGAGAGAGAGAGAGAGAGAGAGAGAGAGAGACCATTCCTTTCTCATTCTTCATCCAATCTTGTAATAAGAAACTGCAAGGGACATATGATTACATGAAAAATAAATCACCAACGTAAAATGGATACGGTCCTATCAAAAATGATTTATAATTAGATGGAAATGTCTAGTGGGACGAAAACATACTATTCCCATTTACACAAATCAATTTCACATATTCAGATTTCTCCCTTAAGCTATATGATCTTAAGATCTGTAAATAACTCACGAGCAGACGAAACTTTTCCCCGTTTCTAGAATGAATATAGTATACTTACACTTACAAAAAATCCGTAATAATAATAGAAATAATAATAATAAAGGTGAAATTTATCTGTCTACGATTGGTGTATTTATTTCATAAATAAATATCTTTTGCAGCTTACAATAAATAACAAAGTGGAAAGCTTTACAAAGCAATCAGTACATGACATTTCAAAGCAAGACGAAAATTTCAACTGTCCTCAATACATTCTACCACACACAAAGGTGTCTAGATTCGCTACGTCTTAAGAATTATTGTTTATCTGCTAGAAGAAATCATCAAGCAGGCTGGTCCTAACAACATACAAACAACAGAAAAGAACAAAACTATTCTTCCCTTGAGCAAAGAAGGAATACTATCTCTCTCATAACAGATAATAAATATCATAGATTAAAATCAAACATAAGTAGAACCTTGTTTACACAATAAATGAGGTTACTTAATATATGATCGTCAAAGAGCAGCCTTTCCATTTGAACAGTAACAACACGTTAAAATGAAATATGCAAAGGGCAATATTCATTTTCAACAACATAATTCTGAGACAAATATCACTACATTACTCCAATTCTTTTGGCTTAAAAGCAGAGGAAGTGCAAAGTTTGCTGAGCGAATACTGTTAATTGAACTGCAGTTGTCAAATGAAATACACGTCGCAATATGAAACATAAGCTAGATGGGTTAAGCAATTATGAACAAATATCAAAAGATGGTTACATGAAAAAATAATAAAAGTAACCTTTTTTTCTAATACGTGTACCTAGTTCCTAAACAGGAAACAGTTCCAAAACCAAATGCGTACCTACTAAAAATCATCGTTTCTTGACAAGAGGCCATTGACCAAGTTATGACCTCATAACCAGAGATTACCCTTCTCAACCTCTCCTCATAATGACAAGTCATTCACCTTGCGTCCTAGACAAACAAGGTACACTCCCGAAAAGGGAAATTTGGGATACTCAGAACCTTTCCCTTTACCCACCAGGGGTTCCATCAACATCATCAACTGGCCGAAAGAGAGAAGAGATCATCTTGACATTGTTCCAGGACCCATGGGAAGAAAGCCTTACCTGCCCTAATCCTGACCTCTTCCCCTATAGCCACAGGTCGCTGATACCATGCACCTTATCAAACTTTAAGGGTCTGTTCTTGTCGAATCATCTGCACCTCAATAATACTACAGTGCCGATAGCAGACTACTCCCAAGTACACAAAAGGTTTAGGAAACATTTTTGTTTTTTTCTGTTCGGAAAACAATCGGATTTCAACCGATGCACAAGAACTGCAAACAAGCCACTTTGACAATTGTACAAATATATGGAGAATGGAATACGCAGCTTTTAAAAAAAAAAAAAAAATTAATAAACGCATTTACAACCGAAAATACTTGAGAGAGAGAGAGAGAGAGAGAGAGAGAGAGAGAGAGAGAGAGAGAGAGAGAGAGAGAGAGAGAGAGAGAGAGAGAAAGCAGGAGAAAATGAAGCCTCTCAAAAGGATAGAACGTTTTAGATGCCACAAAAAGAGAGGCATATAAAAAATTCCACAACTTTGAATAGAAAAGAGAGAAAAAGGCCACAAAACTGGATAAGTATCTGCTAGACGGAAAGAGTCCAGCCTCCAGTTATGTGAGAGGGGCTTTCATGCAACTAAAAGCAATAACGACAAATTTGAAGACCTTTAAAACAGTATAATTATGACCTTTTGCAGAAATGACATAATCTAAAGGTGTTAACTGCATATGTTGCCTTCTAGTGACTTATGATTATCATGATAGTACTATTATTATCACTATGAGGATGACGATATCCCTACATACTTTATAAGGGACAATCCAAAAGGCTATCAACTCTTCCATGTGCTTGGTTCACAGAATCGTTCTTAGCATTTTAATTTTACAAAAATGTCTATACAAAACCAAAAAAAAAAAAGTTTATCTATTTCAATTAGAGAAAACTTAATGACAATGATATAACTGATTTTCACAAAGGCCTCACAATCATCTTAAGGGTCATTCACACCATCCTCGTCCAATTTAATACTGAGAGAGAGAGAGAGAGAGAGAGAGAGAGAGAGAGAGAGAGAGAGAGATTTCCCTTTCCTCCGCTATGTCCATACCAGTAATGGACAACAAGTGTTATGATGCAAGACTCTTCCCCATTTAAGGTCAGTACCCATTCCCTCAACACTTGACAAAATGGAGAATTCAATGAAGAACGGCTTAACCATCATGGCAATGAGTGAGTCATCCGAACCCCAGCCAAATTTTCTAGACAGTTTCTCGGACAATTTCTTTCCTGTACTTTTTTTTTTTCATTTTCATGCTATTTTTCAAAACGGTCAACTGTAAAGTAGAAATAATTAGCCATAGTCAGCTTTATATGTGCTAATCTTTCAATGCATGTTGTCTTTACAAAAAGTTTTCCATTACGCAAATATTGTGCACTTTCATATTAAATTCCTTATCATATCTAAATGTAGACTTTACTCCCGTAGTTTCTATGAAATTTCTTTTAAGTAAGGCTACTTTCTCTCTCTCTCTCTCTCTCTCTCTCTCTCTCTCTCTCTCTCTCTCTCTCTCTCTTAGTGGACTAAAATTACTACTTTCTTTATCCTCGTCTGTAAAAGGCCACAAAGACGATTCGAGTTTCAATAATGATACCCTCCTAAAAACATTACAAACGCCAATCAATTCACCAATTTAATCTAAAACTTTAACAAGATTAACGTAATCAAACTATCATCATGATTATCTTCTACCAAAATCCGTCGTGTTCTGAAAATGAAATTGTTACTCCTATTTTCTATTCAGTTTGGAAAAGATGCTGATGATGACCTGCTACCTTAAATGAATTCACTTGGTCCCGTTCATCCTATTGATACGGAGGAGGGAAGGGGCAGCGGTGTTTGGACATGTGCATCATCCCCCACCCTCCTCCGCCATCCGCAATACAGCCATCACTACCAATCAGCAGCCGACGCCTCTACTTCATCACCTGGCGCCGCAACACCTAATATGGGGCCGGTCACGTGATCTTAGATGACCCCAGATGACCCCGTCGCGGACGGCGTGATCCCCAACGGAGTAACCAGCTCGTCACCTCCCTCGTCAAGATACTAAAATATTACCTGACCTCCCGCAGCGAGGTCAGTAAAGGTCCCCTAATCATGCACCTCATTATCCTAATAAGAAAGGAGATAAAGTATACGAAGGTGCAATTCCAGAAAATTTCCTGGAAGTGAAATTTATAGATAAAGTTCAATTTATTAGTCATCATTAATCAGGAAAACTTGATTAATCCTCCCAGGTCAGAGGTAAATTAATCATCCATTGTTGAAAATTCCCTCGAAATCACCAAAAACAAAGGGAAAACCCTTAAAGATGAGTTTCAGGATAAAACAAAAGGCGCGAAACTCCACAGCAAACAGTGCTGCATAAAATATGAGACTGGAATATGGCTAATGCAAATGGAGGAGGGACAGAAGATACAGATGTTAAAATGCCCATATAGAGATGACTCACACAAGAAGACTCTTTTCAGTATTTATGGTGAGACTAGACTGCACGCAAAGGCCAAATGGAATCCACTCTTCGCTTTGCACTCCCAAAACTGAAGAGCAGAAGATAAGATGACAGTTCACGTAACGGAGGAACATCCAGCAAAACAAACAATTTTGGGAAAGATTTTTTACTGAGAGATGCTACTAAAATACTAAAATAATGAGGAATAATCTTGAATAGTGATGTAAATTTGAAAAGAAACAAAGCTTATAAGTCTTTATAGCGAAACATTCTACTGTATATCAAAATATATCACCATGATTATTTAAAATTATTTGAACTGTTACCTTACCTTACCATGTGACATGAATTTTCATTACTTCTTCAAGATCTCCTATTATTTAAATGTTAACATTGACCATATTTCTGAATAAAACGAAAATCTTAAAAAGACAAAAATATGGCGACTGATAAGTAGAATGTAAAAAAAAAAACTACCATTGTGTTTACTTTCATCAGCATCAATCTAATTCCCAGATAACTAAATAACAAAACGTGAAGATGAGATACCGCCAGAGTGACCCAATGATCCTGGACCTCTTCAGAATAGGGAAGGGAGAGAAACGACCAAAATAGCCCCCAGGAACAACCAACAGGGACAGACATTGGCGTCTGACACTGCTAGCTATCATTATAATCTAATACACCCTTGAATAAAAGCGTGCAGTGAAGATCCTGTCCCCCGTCTCTCTCTCTCTCTCTCTCTCTCTCTCTCTCTCTCTCTCTCTCCCAGGAAACATAAACAAGCCAATAATTAAATCTTTTAACTGGTACTATAATAAAAACTATGGTCATCATGATTAGACCATGACTCATGAAAGGAAAGAACTATATATTTCGACTTCTATGCATACTAAAAGGGGCGAAACACGCTATAAGGAAAAGTCATTAGAAATATACTAACAGACTATATCTCTCCAAGACTAAGCTAAAGGGTCAACATTACAACAGCGAAGAATACAGCATCTGAGAGAGAGAGAGAGAGAGAGAGAGAGAGAGAGAGAGAGAGACATGAGTCCAATTCCCATAAACTTACATTTACTATGTCTCCAAAAATTTATCCATCTGTTGCCAGTCATAGACCCACATTTTAGAAAAATGCATACAAACGTTTTGCGTAGTCCTGCTCACAAAAAAACATACATAAACTAACGAAACCAAAATCATAAGCGTCTAGGTTCGATGGCGGAGGAATAACCTGACCTTTCAAATCTACTCGGGCAGCTATTCCTACTAGAGTCTTGAGAGTAGATTCGTCTTAATAATTATTCATACCTGTAGTACCTTACTAAAAAATGCTATCATAATTTCTATTTCTCATCATCATCACGCGTAGTTAATCCAATGGAGGACAAAGGCCTCAGACATAATATTCCACTCGCGTCTGTTTATGGTGTTCTATGCCAATCTAAAGTGCAAATTTTCCTAGCTCGTCAATCCATCCGCTTCTCTTCCTTCCCTTGCTTCCTTTGCAGACTCTAGAGACCCATTCAGATATTCTTCCTGTCCATCTAATGTCCGTCAAATCTATCTATCTATCTATCTATCTATCTATATATATATATATATATATATATATATATATATATATATATATATATATATATATAATCATTACCACCAAAATTTGCATAACTTTAGAACATTAAACTGTCACCTAACTAGTAAGCAAGCATCAAACATAATAGGTTCTTTGCACAACAGGTGGACATTTTTCAATATCGTTTTACCGGAAGCTATTACGATATTGACGACTCTAATAAACTACATATTTCAATCCTAAAATCTAATTTACTAAAGAATAGAATATTTTCCTCATGAATGATCAGTAATCTCTATGATTTATGTACTTTTATGGAATATATTCCCAGGTTTATAAGTTTGATCTCACCAATCAGTTGTCTTCTAAGGTCTTAATTAGACGCAATAGAAAAACCTCGTCGCTAGAGTCCCTCCACAAAATAGTATATCTAATTAATACCATTCTCCACAAGTTCTTTCCACATATCTACCCAATTAATAGGGAAATTAACAACAAACATCAAATTTAACGCATCTAAAATAGACAATTTAAGATTTTAAATAAAACTTTTATTAGTATTATACATATTTGAAAAGATGTACATCGAAGTCATACTAATAAAGCGTTTTACATATTTAACTTCAAAATGTAAGTACATTATTCCGTGAGCAATCCACCCAATCATACAGGAGAGAGAGAGAGAGAGAGAGAGAGAGAGAGAGAGAGAGAGAGAGACTTATGCTAATGTGAGCAACTTTATTTACTTTAAGGGCTGTTTTCCAAGTCTTATACACATGGAACCCTAAGCACTACAGGACGTTTGCAGATATCATTATTGTGAATTTTCAAATTCCGAATTATTTTTTTCGCACGTTCAATACAAATTCTGTTTAGACATTCTTTACATGTATAATAAGATTTTTTTCTTGGCAAAACAAATCAATACAAGCAAATCCATAAAATTTATGATCCATTCAATATGTGAAAAAAATGGGCGAAAAATTAATATATATATATATATATATATATATATATATATTAGCACACAATGCGATTTATTCAATCTTTTCTCGTAAATTTGTTTACAGACCTAAACCCTGTCTAAGATAACCTCGAGAATGAAAGAAAATCAGGTAAACTGTACCAAAAAGTGTTTTGAATTAACATATCTCTCGCGTCCATTGCCATCACCCTACCCAGTATTAGCATTCAATACATCCAAACTACATCTTTGGGGTGAAAGTGCACGGAAGTTCTACAAGAAACAAACCCCAGAGCAAGAATTTTTGGCATCAAATATTTTTCTCCTGTCTGTACCACCTCCTTTCAAAGACCAACCCTCCCTAGTTCCCATCAAAAGATTTAACCTCCCTCATTTGTTCACATCTCCAATATTGGTCCAACAATGTAATAAAACTAAAAGTCACATAACTTCTCTCGTGGTAAGTCATATTGCAATGTCAGCGATACCGAAGACATCATTATTTACTAATGGCAGCTGGCCTTATTAGGCCCAGCAGATGATTATTGCACAGGCGTTGTATGGGATTTACTGGAGGCGGAAACTTGAGAAAGTGCTCACTTCAAAACAAAGTGAAAGATAGTTTTTAAAGTATTATTCTTTACTTTGACAATCTTACCAATCATTCTTCATTTCCCTATTTTACAATATTGTGCGGCCTTAAAAATTCGTGTAAGAAAATGAGCTTGTCCATCCTTAACTACTACATTTAATTAGATCTTTTAGGAAGGATGACAACTCTCAGTATAAGATTACACCCCTGCTGTCTTTATTTCTATCTTAGCAGTAGGGTATACCTCACTCTCCTCACTTAAATAACACAAAATCAACTCTATTCTCGCCATGAGAAACATGTGTTATCTAAATCTGGATATCCCTGGTCAAAACAATTTCCTAATCCTTTCGCTAATCAAAAGTTCCTTTTTATGGCCATTCCACTACTGAGCAGTTCATAAGGACTCAAATGGCTTATGGTAGGACTGATAGCTATATCAACAGATATTGTTTTTAGAAAAATGCTCCCATGAGTTGTTTGGCTAATGTTCAACATTTCTTTTTTTGTTTTTTTTGGGAACAGTTACTTGAAACGAATAATTATATTTCCAAAGAATCAGACATGCTTAAGTCTTGCGTGTTATACTGCCCTCATGGGATATAACCAGCTTAAATAAGGATGCAGTGGGGTGAACCGAATCCCCACTGCATCCTTATTTAAGCTAAATGCAGATTAAAGTATTGATATATCCATCCTATTCTTTTTAGTTCCAGACATATAAATTATTGATCACATAAAGCATTGGACTCTTCAGCAATTTCCTCTGGCTTTACTTGAATACCACTGATAAATATTTAAATTAAGTCTAACCATATTTCCTAAAGACTTTGCCAGCATAACTCTGAATATAGTATTTTGTATGTTACAACGATTACAAATCAACTTGAAGCGATTAAAATATCAATTTCCTACTGATAATATACCAAAAGCAAGTTTCATTCTCATGAACCAAAAGGATTATTTCAAGTCACTCCACCTGATTGTCTTAATGAACACCAAAAAGAATGTTTGTCTTTGATTTCTTAAGGAATACATGAATTTAAGTAATAAATTTCAGACAGACTTCTGAAAAGGAAACAAAACCATATACTATAAAAATAAAATCATATCATATTCCAGGAATTAATCTAAAAAAAATGACAAAATGAGGCCCGGAACACATGCCATTCACAGCATAGCCACTTTGAATACATTCGGAAAAAATAAACTTTAAATAAATAGTATGGATAAAAAAGCCCTAAGGCGCAACAGCAATACCTACCACTGCACCATCTCTCTAGATGTAATCTTCTGTTATCAGTAAAGTAGCATCACTTTCTCATAAGTGCACCTAACTGCATAATGAAGAAGTTACGATAAAGCATGGCGACATAAAAAACATGATACTTGAAATCAGGTGTTTGTACGTTCGTACATAACGCAAAAAAAAAAGCTTCCTACTTCAGTAATATATCGTACACAAAACCTAACAGGTGTACAAATAAGAAAAAGCAGTAACAAATAAGACACATATAACTGCATGTGACCATAGACTGCGGTATAGAAGATCAAAAGGAATTAGCATATATGAAAAATAGAGTGACTGGCTTTACGGAAGAAAGATTAACCCTCTATTTTTATTTAGTAAATATTTTCCATGACTAAATGAATATATTTGTCATAACAGTAAAGCCTGCTCTCTCTCTCTCTCTCTCTCTCTCTCTCTCTCTCTCTCTCTCTCCGTTAACGTGTCTTGGTTTGTGAACCTATCCATTAAATACATACCAATTAAATAAGAATTAACTTAAATCTTATAAAGAAATTATTTTTCCCAGCTAATGTGAAAATTATCCAGTCTGAATATGAAATAACCGGCTTCTTGGGTGTATAATCTCTGTACGATAAAAAAGATAAGATAGGATAAGAAGTATTCAGCTACAATAGCTGCCGGCTACTTACTGCTTCCTCTATCTTACAAG
>NC_090746.1:32717416-32734916 GCF_036898095.1 Palaemon carinicauda | reverse complement strand
CAATTCATTCCAATAAAATCTTTAATAAGGATAGGCGTGATGCTATCACCCGCCGATTTACTGATTAATTTTTCTGCATAGAAATTGCTTTATAAGTTTCACATTACTTTTATAGATCATAACAAATACCGTTGCAGTAGTTTAATCTTGTCATTAAAGTCTGATTCCATATCCCATGTCAAGGTGTTTATCAATCTCAAATCTATTTGTTTTCTTAGTATTTTTCTTTTAAGGAAGTCACAGGTCAACTTGGCTGAGGACTATGAAGCGTAAAGTAGGAGATGATGAATGGAGAAGTATTGAATTAAAAGCTTAAGATATATATACGACTGGCGAAACCTAACCGAGGCCCTTTGCGTCAATAGGCGTAGGAGATGATGATGATGATGAATTTTTCTTTTCACTTCACAGACATCTGTATTTTTACGCCTCTTTCCTACCCAAATAACATCCATCCAACCCTTTACACAACGCATTACTTGCACCACTAGCCCGTCGCCACCGTCTGCCAGATCCAATGAAGTCTTCACTTTGGGAAGAGAAAACCACCATCTTCGATACGTTATTAGTGAATCCAACATTCCAACCAATTAGAACGTCAGGCCAATAAGGCTGCTTCACAATATTACCCTTGTTTAGGCATAAAGTCCTTCAGTCGCAGATCCTTCTGAAGGACCATTTAGTACCCTAATCGCGTAACAGCCCATCATCAGGTACCCAATTAGAGACATGGACTCTTGGTATGCCAGGCAAAGGCGAATTAAGGAGGGATTTGAAGCCGTCATTTTCCTTAGCATATGTTCAGATTTCTCTTTCATAATAGAGTAATAATAAACGTTGAAACAATAATACAAAGAATGAAAGAAGAAGAAGTAGTAACATTAAGGCAATGCCATGAAGGGTGCATAGAAAGGCGTTTAAATTTTACCAACTTTATAAAGCAGTGCATGTACAAACTATTTTTACAATCTTCATTACCGTACAAGTTCTACTAACCATTACCGTGCAACGTCTGAGGGAAATTAGTAATGTAAAACACAAACACACTGACAAAGAGGGACAAACGCAAATCATCAAGTCTTCCCTGACTCTCGGTCACCCACTCCTTGTGGGTAGACAGATAAGAATGGCGAAATATAAATGAAATTACATAGGTCTCACTTAAAACAGAAAACAAATACAAAGAACGAAAACCTCCTCTACGTTAACAGTCGAAGAAATCCAATGCCTTTTCTGGCATGTAGAACAAAACCTTGGTTGGCAACGGAACGCTACAATAGGAAAAGTAATGATTACAGTGAGAGATAATGAAGAAAAGGTAAATTAAGATAAGAAACAGAATCCAGAAGAAGACAAATGAGATACGGGAAAAGAGAAAGAAGTCTGAGCCACCAAATCTCCTCCATATATGAAGCAGTCGGGTCCTACCTGATATAGCGGCGGTGAAAGACTTCTGTCCACATGAGTAATCAGCAACTCATTAAGCAAACCCTTGCTAACACCAAGTAGGTGGGCCACCTTTCAGCCGACACATCACAGAATATTCTAATCTCCTACATCGGTTTTCCAGCCATTATGGCTATTCGCGTCATACAATATCATGCGAGAGAGAGAGAGAGAGAGAGAGAGAGAGAGAGAGAGAGAGAGAGGTCATCCTAAAGATGAAGAATATAACGTAAAGAATATTTAGATGATGCCTTCCGATAACTATGGAATATGGTTCATAACAAAAATTAAGTTATTCTACAATAAATTTTACTTTAGTTGTAATTCTTCATAATAATAATAATAATAATAATAATAATAAGAGAGAGAGAGAGAGAGAGAGAGAGAGAGAGAGAGAGAGAGAGAGAGAGAGAGAGAGAGAGAGAGAGAATCCTTATAGTTAATATCTTGTATATAAAAGGAAGGTTTAAATTTAAATGTAATGGATGCTTTACTATGATATTGACCACTAGAGCAGTGAGGAGTTAAAAAACACTCTTTGTCCCATAAATAAAATTAGACACAGCAGTTCTCACATAACTTTTAGAGAAAATCAGTAAATGGGAAAAATATGAACGGCAAGTCTAAGTTAAAATCAACTAGATTTTATCATTCAAATGAAGTAAGGGATATTTACAATTATTTAACTTTCAAATTAAATGATAGTTCCATCGTACCATCTTCATCGGATTCGGTAATTCATTATACACAGAACATGGCCATGAAACATACACCAACGTTCTATTGTTACTAAGTATTCAATAAGCTTCAACTTAAGCAAAATATATATTTCACACGAATAAGTAAAATGTTAAAATGACAGGAATCTTTTTTTTTTTTTTTTTTTTTGTATTTTGATAATAATGATATTAATGTTTATAAATTTATGATTTCTTTCTTTCTAGCCTGCTAAACTGAGAGAGCAGGTATCCTTGACTTCTAATATCCTACCACCCTTAATGTTCTTCTCAATAAAAATTATCTTTTTTTTATCGCAATAAAATTCCTAGCAATAATAAAGAGCGATTAAATGCATAATTTGGAACAGAGTGATTGTTGGAGTGACAGATGAGTGAGCTTTTGACCTGTAGCCGATTTCTATGGAGCAAAATCAAATATACTACACAGTTACTCTAGTGAAATTATATCCAATTTAAACAATATTTAGGTTTTGAACCTGAAAGACTTCCTACATAACTGAAGTCTTTGGCTAAACATGTTGACTAATAAGTATTAGTTGAGAGTTCAGATTTCAGATAGATGACATTACAGCAGTATCTGGGGATGTCTACACTAAATTAAAATGTCTCATGACCTTATGGTATCGAAACCACATTTTTCTTTTTCATTTTTTTAAGTATTCTTTTTTTTTTTTTTTATAAATAATTAAGACACCAATGAAGTAATTTGCCAATGCCATACGCGCGGATCCGACTTTTCGCTTTCAAATTTCTACGACGACATCGATAACGGAAAAAGAATAACGTCGATGTGATTTATAAACAAAACAATCATTATCTCGATGATACCAAACAATAGAATTGAATTACGTAATTCATAGAGCATATATTTCTATTTCATTAATTTCTTTGGCCAACATAATGAAGCCATCATTTTAAAATAAAACTCATGCCAGTCATTTCTTTTCCAGCAGGCTATACATTTATTAAACACCTATTGACGCGTTGAATATTTTAAAATGTAAAAAATCTAAATATGCAAAAAGAAAACGAAAGTAATAAACATTTTTCGTGTAAGGCTACAAGATTAAAATAAAAAAAGCTGCTGAATATCCAAGGGAAATATTTCATTTTAATATTGCTTTTATGACCCTTAATCTTATGCAATTATTTTCTTACAATAGTAAAATTCCAGGCTTAATTATACAATTTGAATCTGTCATGAAAACCTGGTCTCAAGTTTTTGCTTGGGAGAAATTTACGAGGCCTAAGGACTTGGAGTGGTGATAGCTGTCTCCACAAATGTTGATTTTCGTAATTGTAAACTTGAAAGGAAAATGTTTAATGGCATCCCCGCTCGGCAACGGTATGTCCCATTACTCCTCATCAAAATGCTGTCTTGTATAGTTCGTTCGTTTAGTCTGCAATAACCTTAATTCAAAGCAAATAAGACTTCCATTTGAAAGTGTTTGCACGTTAAGTATGGTTGAGAGATAATACAGATTATTATCATATGAAGGAATACTAGCAAATTGACAATTACTGCACAAAAATCATTCAAAATAAATTACATCCGATCGATAATGGTTAGATAGAGAAATGATTATAACGCTTCCAGATTTGTGCTTTATTTTATAAAAGACAATATAATACATGAGCTAATGACTGATTAATATTTCAAATCAGAACGATGCATATTAGGAGTGTAAAAGTGAAATAATATTTATCCATTTAGATTTCAAATAGCTAACAAACCACTACCTTTATCCCTTTAATTAACATACCAATCAAATAACAGCTAATTAAGGAAATTCATTTATCACTCCACCGAGTGGGGCATAATCCAAGCGAAATCCGTAATGTTCCCACACAACAACCCAGCGGTTTCAAATTCCAAGCTATAAAGTTCATTGGAATGGGGATTCCAAAGTTGGACTTGATGTTTTTATCTATCGAATGTTCCGAAGGCGCCAAGATAACATCAAGAATTTCACAAGGTAATGAGGACCATCTTCGGAATATATTAAACCATGTAAAGGAGGTTTCAAACTATTCCACGCCCATGTTCTATCATTCGGCAAAGGAATGATGGATATAACTAGCACTTTTTTTTCAGATTAAATATCTTTGATCAAATAATTAAAAATACGGGTAATTTTAGAGCAAACATCATTGGGACGGGCAAAACGATACTGTTTTCTAGGCCAGACCAGAAGTGAAATAAAAAAGGAAGGGTGGCTGACGGATCACCAGTATGGAAAAAAAAATAAGATTACTTGAACAGGTAGAGAAAACAACATCAGTATATCGTAAAGGATACAGAAAAAAATAAATAAAATGTGCACATTCGATTATATATGGCAAATATCTAAGAAAGAAAAGAAACAAAATGTTGCAACAATTTTAGAGATAGCGGCTGGTAATGTGAAATGAAAAAAAAGAGAAAAACAAAAGGTTAGACAAGTATGTAAGAGGAGCTGAAATTGGCCACTGACTCAGGTGAAAACGTCTATGTTTGTTTCTTGATTACAGGTTCTTGTGCAGTACCAAGCCTAAGAAGCGGGATATCTTCAGGGCAATGTACAAAAAGGAGAGACCTAATTAAAGGTAGAGGAGGCTGAGCCAAGACTGACAGTCAGATGCCCACCAAATGGCCCAAAGAAAAAATAGGGTCAAGGAGAAAAAGAACACCTGCCAAATAAGTCAGAGAACTTAGTGCATATATACACACACACACCTGTGTATACGCAAATAATAAATTATGACTATGTAGATATATATATATATATATATATATATATATATATATATATATATACACCTAATTCACTCTTATCTTGGGAATATTATATAGCATATAAGTGCAACTGCTACAACCAATATTCGAACCTATGCCTCATAATTGATATATATATAGAGCTATGGTTAAGCCGGTTGCCTATCGTTCTGATTTAATTAAGAGGCTTTGGTTCGAATCCTAGCCTGGGGGGATGAACATGAAATATGTAATTCCCCTCTGGGTAAGCGATCCACAGGGTAGACTGAATTTTAAATATTAGACTATTTGAACACATAAAAAACACACATACAGTATGTATTTATATATATACACACACACACACACACACACATATATATATATATATATATATATATATATGTATGTATATATATATGTATATATATATATATATATACATATATATATATATACATATATATATATATATATATATAAAATTTAGGCAGATGAACTTGGAACAAACAACTTTCTTCATAAAGTGTCTACCTTTCCATCATCTAATGCCCATATGCGTTAGGCACAAGCACGATTGCGATCGCACACGCACGCACACACACACACACACACTCGCACACACACACACATACACACGAACGCGTGCGCGCGCACACACACACACACGCCAAATCCATAAATCATATGAAATTATGCCAAACATCCACCTAATATAGACTTACATGCGACTTATACGTATAAGTCCGAATGAGTGAAATCTTTAATAATTTAGTCAACCATGAAAGCATATCATTCTTCAAATATCTGTAACTTTTAAAACTTGTGCAGAGCAGAAAGAGAGATTGCTGTAATAATATTACGATTCCACAAGAGCATAGCAAGAAACTAAAACTGATGGTTTGAATTATTTAACAAAGAATTAATCAGAATCTACTTAATATCATCAATCCTGCTACAGCCCTTTTTTATCTCCTATAACAAAAGTCCAGTCATTCTTTGGTTTTAAATAAAAAATGGGTATCTCTCCATCCTCTTCCCTTTGTATCTCTTATATGCGACGAGTACTGAACCCCAAAATGTCAGTCATCGAAAATAGAGCTTGGTCAGGCATGATAATGGAACACTGCACTGTGGCTTTATATTTCAGGCAGGGGCTCTCCCGGATGGAAAACCTTGTCAACTCTAGAATGTGCAAAGGTACCTCACAAAGTACATGGATGCCAAGAGGAATATATTAACAGAGGATGACTTATGTCGGGGATGAAATCTCCCGTTATCCTTCAAAGTGGCAAACTCAGATCTAATTCACAATGGCTGTGGCCTGATTTGATGTTCAATTTGTCGAAGCTTAAACTGGAAACACGATGAACGATAAACTATAAAACATATCAGAAATAATATTTAAAGAAATCATCTTTACTTTTCTACCAAATCTTCATCAGAATGCAAAAATATTATATCCGCATAACACCCATTTGACTTATTTACAGCCTCAAAGTAAACCAATATAGGTTTATAAAACCACCGAATTACTTGGCCAAGCCATATTTGGTAATTTTCAAGGGATGAATGATAAGTACAAATAAGCACATAACCATTCATACCTTTCACACTACAAATACAAATTATGGAATACCTAGAATACAGAATAATCATTTCTGAACTGGAACAGTAACAGTCCTCCTTTAACAGGTGAAGCATATAAGGCATTTCATCAAACTTAACTAGTTCCTAATAACTCGTAAATAATAGAGCAAGACTACCCTCTCGGCTCATCTCTGACAACCAGCCATGTGGGTCGCTTTTGCATATCTAATAACGACAATCCTCCACCTTATCCATTATCCGAAGAGCATCTAGAATCAAGCATTCCTCATAAAACACATTCAGGATGCTATCAATCTAGGACGATAAAGACATCATTATTAAATCTTAAAAGATACAATTCATAAACAAACTCCTTGCAATCGAATGAAAAATTTAATAATTTTGGTTTTTCATATCACTTACTCTTAGAATGAGCAATGCTAAGAGAAAAAATCTTGGAAGAATAAAAAGTCTAGGTTTGAAATTACGATATTGTATTAGAAAGAAAATACAATAAAGCTAACGATTATCAGGCATTGAGAAGTTAGTGTTAAAAGTTCTACAAGAATAAAAAAAAAGGCGATATTGTAAAATTATGACTTAAGTTAAATGAGAGAGAGAGAGAGAGAGAGAGAGAGAGAGAGAGAGAGAGAGAGAGAGAGAGAGAGAGAGAGAGAGAGAGAGTCTAATGACTATTAATTATGATAAATTTTACTTTCTAAATACCTTTGCATCCTTACCACATCCTAAAAACCCAATTATGGCAACAGAAAGCATCAGGATAAAAGGGTCCTGAAACTAAAAGGTACAAGTGATAACCAAAGGGTTGAATTGTTTTTTCTAATTTCATCGGTCAGTTTTAAGTTGAAATCCCTTTAAAGTTGGATAGCATTTTCGGAATTTGAGGCATGTGGCCAGGAATCTGGGCGGGGAGGCTAAACAGTGGATGCAGCAATAGGCCATGGGTAAGGTGCAAAGACTCTTTGTGCCTTTGCGAATCCTACATTTAACCAGATGAGGTACTCAGACGCACTACACCCTAAGGCCTAGAGAGACTTAAAAGTTTAGTAACATATGGAAAGACATTCATCATCATCATCATCTCCTCCTACCCCTATTGACGCAAAGGGCCTCGGTTAGATTTCGCCAGTTATCTCTATCTTGAGCTTTTAAAATTATCATTATTATTATATTATTATTATTATTATTATTATTATTATTATTACTTGCTAATCTAAAACCCTAGTTGGAAAAGCAGGATGCTTTTTGCACAAGGGCTCCAACAGGAAAAATAGCCCAGTGAGGAAAGGAAACAAGGAAAAACTACAAGAGAAGTTTAAGGACAATAATATTAAAATAAATCTTTCATATATAAACTGTAAAATAAAAACTTGAAAATAAGAAGAGGATAAAAACTTCAAAATAACAATAAGAAGGGAAACAAGATAGAATAGTGTGCCCGAGTGTACCCTCAAGCTAGAGAACTCTAACCCCAGACAGTGGAAGACCATGGTACAGAGGCTATGGCACTACCCAAGACCAGAAAATATTGGTTTGATTTTGGAGTGTCCTTCCCCTAGAAGAGCTGCTTACCATAGCTAAGTCTCTTCTACTCTTCTACCCTTGACAAGAGGAATGTAGCCACTGAACAATTACGGTGCAGTAGTTAAACTCTTGAGAGAAGAAGAACGGTTTGGTAATTATAGCGCTGTCAAGTGTGTGAGGAGAGAGGAGAATGTGTAAAGAATAGGCCACACTATTCGGTGTATGTGTCGGCACAGATGAAATGAGCCGTAACCAGAGAGAGGGATCCAATGTGGTACTGTCTGGCAAGTCAAAGGACCCAATAACTCTCAAGCGGTAGTGTCTCAACGGGTGGCTGGTGCCTTGGCCAACCTACTACCTACTTCCCACTTCATAGTCCTCAGCCATGTAGGCCTGGGTCTTCCAATTCTTCTAGTCCCTTGTGGAGCCCAGTTAAAAGTTTGGTGAACTAATCATTCTTCGGGAGAGCAAAGATACTGCCAAACTATCTTCATATAACACCAACCATGATCTTAGCCACATAAACACACGAGTAATCTCTCTTATAGTTTCATCTCTAATCCTGTCCTGCCATTTAATTCCCAATATTCTTCTGAGGGCTTTGTTCTCAAATTTACAAAATCTGTTGGATATTGTTTCATTGTCATACCATGATTCATGTCCATGCTGTAAAACCGATCTCACTAAACTAAAATATAGCCTGATTTTTATATGTAATGTCGGGCGATTTGATTTCCAAATTTTACTTAACCTCGTTTTTTTTTTTTTTTCAATCTTTCTTTAAATTCCAATTCTAAAGACCGTATATTAGAGGTCATACTTCATAAATACTGAAATGATTCTACCTCATTCATGTTTTCTACTTCCAATTATATTCTATATATATATATATATATATATATATATATATATATATATATATATATATATATACATACATACACACACATACATATTCACTCCAGGCCTTTTACACGTATCTCACCTTTCATATATTGCACAACATTTTATCTCGACCAATTCAATCTTTACGCTTTACCTCACTTATCCTACACCCTGGACCCTGCCATCACCTTTACTTCATTAATTCTGTAATTTACATCCCTTATAATCCCACCCAGCGTTACTTTACTACAAATACACATATTATATAAGTGAATGTGTACGTGTGGCTGTATTTATAGAAATACTTTCTTCAATATACCCCGAAAACAATATGAGAGACATGCTATTTTCATAAATGTCATAAACTCTACTCGGCAAGAAAACAGTAACACATACCATAATTTATACGGTACCATTTAAGGAATAAATAAGAAACATTCCACCTTCCATATATGCCATGCGCGATGAGTAAGAAAACTCAAATTTACATACAGAAAATGAGACACGTGCATTTTGAGGTTTGTTACATCAAAAGCGGGTTCGGTATCCGGAGTAAGATGAGACAAAAGTCTGAATAAGAATGGGATTCTTGGTATCACACTGTATCAAAAAAATAAAATAAAAGTGTTATCGGAGTTTACAATTTGTATATTTTTCCTTCATAATGAAGCCATTCTCACTCCTACCGACCTCATATTTATTTTAGGCGATGTTTAGTTTTAAGTATTATTTCAATCTTTATATACTGTCTAGAAAACATAATTGCATATAAAGTATAAACCTGTCTTTCCTCCGAACGCAATTTTCCTTAGCACAAAGCAAACAAGATTTTTATTCCTGAATCACAGCATCTATCCCATGAAAGAAAAAAGAACGAAACCTAAAAGCACCTCCTTTCATCTCGGACAACAGATGTTTATACAAGGTTTGACAGGAGGTTTACTCCCCCATCTCAGCACAAAGGCGAAAATGTCCAATCGGAGGAAAAAGAAAAAAATATCTGCAGGGCCCTTGGCTCAAGGAGTTACTCGGCAATTTTCGACTTTACAATATTACCTGGAGAGGTACATTCCCCTGATGCAGAGCCTTCCATTAGCTTCGCACTAAGATCTGGATTTTCGATATCTCCCTACAAAAGATTTATTAAAAGATATTATTCATTTATGCAACAAATTATGTTGATCTACTCCGGCTCACGATCTTCACATGAGGAAAGGCGAGTTAAAACATTGGTTACACGTGAAGGGAAGTTCTACGGTTCCTTCAGGTCTGGAACATTGGGGCACTTTATTCTGATGTAAACAAGTGCGACACACACCAAACATATACTGTTAATAATTTGCCGTAAAAACGGTAAAAATGCTGGAATAAATGTTTCCAGACATTTACGTTTTAAAAAAACGGATATATTGACGTACAGAAGTGATATTACGATCATCAAACCGTAAAAGATAAGAAAGTAGGGTAAACATTAGGTACATTACTGAATAAGCAAATGGGTTGATTTTTTAAGATTCCGTTTTCCACCAAATATCCATGACAGCGTACGATATTGAATCTTCCCATGCAAGAGCTAAAGTCAGCAATACTTTAAAGAACGCCTAGTGAAGGACCACAGAGCCCCAACCTTGTGGTGGCTATCAACTCTTATGTGAATGCACACACACAATATATATATATATATATATATATATATATATATATATATATATATATATATATATATATAACATCTTTGAATGATAATTTGTTAAAATTAGCAAACAAATTCCACTTATTAATATTTTGTAATAAAATAGGTGTTTGGACAACAAAACATTCCACTAAACCGAATTTAATAAAAATTTGAAGAAACATTTTATCAATATATACTACCTGATGAGAGATTCCTGAGGAAAGGCATACAGACATTACAATATGCTAAACTAAGGTGCACTTGAGAGATAAAAGGAGCCCAGCCAGCCATGGTTAAGCCATTCTAAGAAATGTTACTGTTGATTTCAAAGTACATACGATTCTTCAAAGTAATGATTGAAATTCTTCAATTTATCAAGAAGTCTGGAGCATTAATCAAAATGATAAGAAAACATATCAGAGAAACCCTGAACATTAAGCGCCATCTGTTCTAATTGGCAAGACAATCCAACCCAAAATAACATTTCCTGACAAGATTAAACAAGCTTGAAAACTATCTTAATTGGAATGCCAGGATAGCAAGAAAGATGTTTCGCAAAGAGAACAATCATCTACAAATACTAACTTTGTGAACCGGGTACCTTAGAAAATAATTAGATGGACATTTGAATTGAGAAAATGGAAAAAAAAATTCATATCCCCTAAAACAAGAGAAAAAGATTGGTTAACAATATACAAATCAGACTGCAATAATTATCAACACTGGTCATCAATCCATAGCAATATATGAAAACATCACGAGTGGTCCTAATGAAGAATATGAGACTGCTAGTTACAAAAGAGGTACATCAAGTATCCTGTCAAAAACATTCCCAAAAGTAGACGCAAATATGCAGGGCCATATCTACAAGGATTAAGGCTCGACCCTTTTTTAGAACACGATGAACAAGGGTGTCCTTCCAAGAAGAACAAATGGAGTTGTACACGAAAACAAGGAACATGCAGCCGCACAAAATTTACTTAACATCTTCAATTAACCAAAAGTTAATGGTATTAGTAAACCTCCATTACAAAAACACGATTCCCAGGTAATATTTCACTGACCCGATCAATGACGTCTCATAATCATCATAAGGAAATGCCGCTTCACAAAAAAGTTCATGGAAATACAAAGAGAATAAACCTGCCAGAGAATAAATCATAAAATAACCATGCATGGGAGTGGCTATTCTCGATGTCAACAATAACTTTCCTGTTGATTAAGTAACACCCATGAAGAAGTGCCCGTGCCAAGATAGTTATCGTACGATACCACAATTATGCAACGCATCTGGCAAGTAATGGCTTTATTCAGTTAAATTTGCGAATATTTTACAACTTAATAATACATTTCAAATTTGTAGCAAAAAAGAAAAAAGTAAAAGTGAAATTTTCTCTCACTAAGCATCCTTACTAGTCTTCATAACAGGAACGCGGTCGAGAGAGAGAGAGAGAGAGAGAGAGAGAGAGAGAGAGAGAGAGAGAGAGAGAGAGAGAGAGAGAGAGAGAGAGAGAGAACCCTCGAAACTCTTTGTGAATATTTATAGATAATATACAATCTTTCTTTTTTTTACTAAAACGTTACATAATAGTAATCTTGAGTACAAACGGTTTACATCTCATCAGAACAATACTAAGCCAAGCGCCATCTGAACATGAATACATTATTTTGAAAAATATCTTATAAAAAAAAAGTACGTTTTCAGAGAGCACTAATGAAGGTGATTTTTGTATTTCAATATAGCAGTGAAAAAAAAAATAACTTTCTAATATTCTACAAAGTTGTTGTGATACAAGGAAAAGAATGTAGTTTCAATTTCCACTACTTTCTAAAGGGCTATTTTCCGCTTGAGACGTCAGTAATTCGTTTTAGGTTTCCACCAAAGCTCAGTAATAACGCGCATGACAACATTGACTGTGAAGTGGAACATGAAAATCTACCAAGAGTCGAATTCTGAAAACGTCCGACCACGGAAAATGCGCTGAAGCATACAGTACTGGAATGTAAAGAGACCCAAGAATGAATCAGTGAGGCACAAGAGATGAACATCACCGCCATCACCCTTATCACAATCAAAAGACCAGCTGTCACGTCATTCTTCCACCCCTCTTGGCAGAAAGTCACACAAGGTCACACCAAGAAGGCGGCAGCTCTGAGACTGTCACTCACAGACGCCGGGTTGCATGGCTTCTTTTTTTTTTTTTTTTACACATATCTTACATTGCAAGGCGGTTCTCTAAGTCTGGCATCATAACTTGCTCTAGCAATTCTGCAAAAATAATGAGAGATGAACTGAATAATTTTGCTTGAGTATCTGGTAACTGTTGGGCATTTGTCCCGAATCGGACAACAAGACGATGAATGCAAAGATTTCCACCAGTTACAGAAACCCGAATACAAATACAACCTAATGAAATATCTTTTTTTTTTCCAAACCAACAGCTGACGATGCCTATTCACAATTCAAATTGAATAACAAAATCGGGTTATCCAAGTTGTTGAGATATTTTCAAAACAATCACACTAATTTTAGCAATCATCAATCACTTCAGGTATGTACCGATAAAAATCAATTCAAAGAAGTAAATAAAAAAACAACGCTTAATGCATACAGAAAATTCCACGGCACTGATTTTACCTTTGGATAATACGTAACCTTTCAATTACTAAATCACATAAATTTTGTCTACTCAACAGAAAGCAATATATATATATATATATATATATATATATATATATATATATATATATATATATATATATATATATGTGTGTGTGTGTGTGTGTGTGTGTATGTGTGTGTGTCCGCGCAAGCGCACATGCACGACTACACATCATAAATTAAAATTCAGTTTCCCCTTCCACAAATTACCCTTGCCTCACGATCTTTACCCTTCTCCAACAATAGCGCTTTCCACCTGAGGCTTCATTAATGAATGGCAAGACATAATTCACGTTTAGCCAGCATTACGATTACTGCAGCAAGAGAGATTGTATAATTATGGTAATCAGCAGTGAGTAATGATCAGTAAGACTGGATCCTATTCAGATTAAAAAAAAAAAAAAAAATTATCGAAATTTAACAAATATTGAATAAAAGAAGATTTCGTACACTAGGACAAAAATGTAGAAAATTAAGGAAATATATTATATATATATATATATATATATATATATATATATATATATATATATATATATAGAGAGAGAGAGAGAGAGAGAGAGAGAGAGAGAGAGAGAGAGAGAGAGAGAGAGAGAGAGAGAGAGAGAGAATGTGTGTAAAATTATCAAGTACCGACTAAAGCACCAAATCCAAGAGCAAAGGGCCAGAAAGAACGAGATATTGCAGTCAAGGTATCGCTCAAGCAATAAGATAAAATTTGCTTAGTTTGCCTCTTCATCATCATTAGTTAACGCAAGGAGGCTATTTGTCACACGAACGCTATTAGTTGCTAGACAAATTATCATCTGTGGAAGTCAAATGTACTTGGTCTGACACACCGGGTAATTAATTTTAACCTCTTAAGTAATATTTTACATCAAAGTCGTAAATGCACGAAAAAGAATCGTCAGAGAAAATACAAAGGTTATTAAAAAGTTCAGGCGATTTCCTCGCGAAGAAAATCTTCCCTAGTCAAAGCAACACATTATTTGAGATTAAGATAACTTTCTTCGCAAAATTTTAATTGAAAAAACAAAATGCAATTCTAATTAGTGAACTCCCAAACAATATGTTCCAATGAAGCAGGGGCAGAATTTTCTACGACCGTCACCCCATTGACACACACGCATAGTGTGGTGATGCTGACTGGCCTAATCCTAGACATGAATAAGGATATGTCTGAAGCTTTTGTCATGCAGTGGACTAGAAACGGTTGCATATCATGTTTGTTGTATATATATACATGCATACACACACACACACACACACACACATATATATATATATATATATATATATATATATATATATATACATACACGTGCACAAAAGAGACACTATCCAGTACACCCTTCCTGGGAACAAAAATAGACGCAATTGAAAACAAGATAACGCCAAAGTAGATGCGATAACAAGTATTACTCCTTGAAACGGATTCTCACTCAAATGGATAAGCCGATAGACAATAGATATGATAACAATAAAGCCATATCATAAAATGATATCCTGAGAGCTAACATTTACCTTAAACACGCCGATGATAAAAAGTGTTTCTGCTATTTTCATGAGTCAAAGTAGTTGATTATTGTCTTTTATGTGAAATTACACGTACAGTATACACGTTTGAGTGTGTGTACACACACATACATATATATATATATATATATATATATATATATATATATATATATATATAGTAGGTAGTAGGTTGGCCATGGCACCAGACACCCGTTGAGATATTACCACTAGAGAGTTATGGGATCCATTGACTGGCCAGACAGTACTACATTGGATCTTTATCTCTGGTTACTGTTCATTTTCCCCTTGCCTACACATACACCGAATAGTCTGGCATATTCCTTACAGATTCTCCTCTCTCCTCATACACCTGACAACACTGAGATTACCAAACAATTCTTTTTCTCTCAAGGGTTAACTACTGCACTGTAATTGTTCACTGGCTACTTTCCTCTTGGTAAGGTAGAAGAGACTCTTTAGCTATGGTAAGCAGCTCTTCTAGGAGAAGGGCACTCCAAAATCAAACCAGTGTTGGGTAGTCTTGGGTAGTGCCATAGCCTCTGTACCATGGTCTTCCACTGTCTTGGGTTAGAGTTCTCTTACTTGAGGGTACACTCGGGCACACTATTCTATCTAATCTCTCTCTATTCTTTCGTCAAGTTCTTATAGTTTATATAGGAAATATTTATTTTAATGTTGTTGCTATTCTTAAGATATTTTATTTTTCCTTTTTTCCTTTCCTCACTGAACTATTTTCCCCACTAGATGTCCGTCATTTTATGCTAGTTACGTCACAATTTATATTGTCAGTTTGATATGACAGTCTTATTCGATGTATTGTGGGACTATATTACGATTACTAAAATTTAGATTTTTCATTAAAAACAATTTCATCATTTTAAATCCCGTTCGTAATCTTTCCAACTCGTATTTACATTACCCATACGGATGGGTGACTGATATATAGTTTCATTGTGTAGCCCTAAATAGTTTCATAATGAATTTCCCCCTTAGAAAACTGAGAAATTTACCAACATTTGATTATAAGAAAATTCAAGTCTGTTAGGGTATTGATTTTTTATATCTATTTGTAAATAGTTGTACGTTTATGGTACGTCTTAGGCATGAATGTTGTAACGTAATGAAGTACCTAGACGTTTTACCTTCTTATTAGAGTTCATATAGTACAGTATATTTTCCAAGTATATTGAATAAAATTGTAGTTGATAATTTTTCAGACTAATCTCTCTCTCTCTCTCTCTCTCTCTCTCTCTCTCTCTCTCTCTCTCTCTCTCTCTCTCTGTATACAAATATATGTAGCAAACATATAAATGTATACATACATGCAGACATACACATATACATAGAGCAATGAAACAAGTAGCCCTTGGGATTTATAGTGTAGTTCAGTTTATTGAATTAATATACGGAGATACGCTGCATATCTATACATCTAAGAACTACGATATTGATTATTGTAATTAGTCATAGGGGATGGCGTCAGTCATTTCCATGCCTGCAACTCAAGAATAGTAGACTGGGTATGAAAATAGTAAGTAAAAGTTAACAACCTGGGTAAACTGCCATTTCACTAGTTCTAAGGAAGAAGATGCTCAGAATCTAATCTCAAATAACAGATAAAATGTGTGTGAACAGGACACTGATATATAAGATTTCGTCACCCAGACAATCATAATTCTATATTGGGAAGACATTTCCATTTAAAACTTGTCCATTCAATCTTGCGTAAAGTGACCAACTAAAAATACTGAATCAGCACGTAGTTATTTACCAACATAGTAACTAAAGCCTACAAAGGAGTTGGTAAGCAAATTTTCACATTACATTTGATAAACTTATGGAGTATATTTCAGATTCACTGATGATTGCTTAGTCACTGTTTTTCTCTAAATTGTAATTTTGTGGGTGGACAGCAGAAACCTTAGAGTGCAAAACTCGTCCCTCTAAACTTTTTTCAAGTAGGTAAATTCATTGCTGAATAATTTACAGCTGCTAACCATTCTGAAGTAGCTGTGCAGGTAGAATACCAACATGCACAATTGGTCTATTTAACACTCAAAATCCTAAGCTAGCATACTGGCACACCAGAAATTCTTCGGCTGTCCTTTTACTTGCAATTTCAAAATGAAGCTGTGTGAATAGAAAACTATGGTATGTATATATATATATATATATATATACCATAGTTTTCTATTCACACAGCTTCACACACACATATATATATATATATATATATATATATATATATATATATATATATACCATTCAACTTGGTTTCGACTACCAACATGATTAGTAAAAGGGCCCAAGAAATTATAAAGACCACTAAATATGATATTCCTGGATTTATGAATAGGTCTAAAGGTATAGTTACACTGAAAAATTCCTTCAGACACGCTGTTACCTGTTGCCCATAATTTCCAGCTTAATACTATATTCAATGATTTAATAAACTTAATTTTAGGATAAATTAATATTATGAATCTTATCTATATTCTATAGTATGACTTAACTAATCTCAACTGTTTTTCGATAAGTTATACAGTGGAATTTCATTGGTTTTCAATATATACTTTTAATTCTTGGTTTTCCAGTATCTAAATGGAAGTTGTATGCTAAACATTTCTGAAGATATAACTGTCAAGTATACGATATGTTCAATAAGTTTCCTCGATTTCTAAATA